>NW_019212976.1:435469-472920 GCF_002532875.2 Varroa jacobsoni
TATGTTACCAAAAAGTATTAAACGCACAGTTTTACTGAATTTACATATTGTGGATGAATGAAACGCCTGTCAAAATGTACTATATTTTACAATTTTATTACGTAAAAAAAACGCAAATGATGTCCGCAATCCTGAAAAATCTGTATATCGTCAGGATGTGTTCTAGGAAGAATTTTGATGTAAAACACACTCTTAATAACCAATCATGAAAAAGATTGATAGAATCATTGCGAAACTAAAACTAACAATCGTAATATCACCAAGGGGCTAAGCATTCACTACCACGAAGTACTAATTTATCGAAGAAAGGTGGATATAAAAAAAAAAAAAAAAAAAAGGCTTTATTGCGACTTAACGCAAAAATTTTACTCAGTGGTATTTTTGAGTTGCGAACGTGGTAAAGTCGAGCCATTGCTAAAACGAATGCTCGCGAGTGATTACAAGTGGATCACATTGGACAATAATATGCAATTAAAAAATGTGTTGTCCCCAGGCTGGCGCCAAACAAATGCCGTTGTGTATTTGATGAGATTGGAAAGAGATGTCAAAATGATTGACTCGAACCTCAGACCTAACAAGATTATGATAAACGATTGCAAAACAATATCGATCAAAGATAGTGAACAGGAAAGGCATTGTCTTCCACAATGACAATGCTATGGGACCAAATAGTTAATTACTCGCCAAACACTGAGAGACTTGGAATTAAAAATTTTAGTGCACGTGCCATATAGCCCAAATTTTGTATTACCATTTTCCGCAGAACTTTATGGTATTAAGTTTGTTTCAGTAAAGGAATGGAGAAATCACTTATTGTAATTTTTCGTAATAAGTTCTACAATGATGGAATTACCAGAAAAATGCCAGAAAGTCATATACCGAAATAGCGCATACTTCGTTAGGAAACATTTATTTTGAAAATAGGAAAATAAGATTCGTTCTAATTTGGTTTGAATACGATCAATACTTTTTCGACAAGCCAATAAATACAACCGGCGGTGAACCGCTCTTATAAGTTAGAGCTTTATAAGAAGTCTCTGTAAGAAAACGTTGAATATTCAGTATTCTACGAGAACATTGATATACCTAGTTCCCTCTCTACGAAGATGGGAATTCGTTTTATTCGAACTTCTCTCATTATAATGGATTACTACTATTTGGTGGCTTTTGTGATAATTGCTAACTTACCCGTCGTCACGCAAGTCGCAATTGGTTCACGCTGTAAGCAGAAAAAGCAATCGAGCAGTAACAATTAACGTTATTGTGTAAATCTAGCAGTAATAATGATAGCAGTGTATGCATTGCGCTCGAAACGTAGGATCTTACGCGAAAAAAGTAAACAATTAGTACTTCGTTGCAATTTGCAAAATAACAAAACAATATGAAATACATTGACCCCTGTCTATTTAGTAGTTTTTAGTTTATGCCAACAAATTCAGGACGCCATACCTGCCACTCATTCGAATAACTCGTAATAGGAATAGATAATAGAAGTTCAAGATAATAGAAGAACAGCTTGTCTATACGCCCTATATATATACTCCAGGAGGTCAATCGGCGACTATACGTACTATAGAAGTATTGTTACCAAAGAACTAGAGCATTTCTGTGATATTCTTTTTTACGAGGGAAAAAAGACTATATATCTATCTGCCTAAGGTGGTGTTCAACATAAAACATACGAGCACATAGTTCCGGTATGCGGTGGTGACGATCATGACGCAATTAGGTGTTTCGATACACCCACGTATGAGTACTAAGCTACTACAGTACTAAGCGGGTGCTGCAGAGCGACATGGTCCATAGTGTAGGAACTGCTGGCTTCTTGATCGGTTGTTCGAGGATTCATATCGCTAACAGAAAGTATTTATACAGAAGAACACTGGCCAAACTGGTCTCTCTGCTGTATGCCTGAAATACAAACGTGTCGCAGCATAGGCTTGAAAGCTTTCTAACGCAAGCGATACGTGTTATTCCTCTGCTTATAGGGGGAAACAGCGGATTTATTGTCCTCATTTATGGCAGACGTACTGGACATCACAAACGGTACTGTCGATCCGCGCATTACGATTGTTCGTATATATTCCTAAAGTGTTTTCCTACAAGCCCATGACGCGCGATACCCGTTTGAGTACACTGGAATATAAGCAGAGTCAATCATCAGCGTCGTCATTAGATGCTGACTATAAATAATTCTGTTCATTTATTACTCCATGCAGGGTATACAACAGATACATCAACCTTTATGAAGCCAGAAAATGACCATTACTGTTAGTGCTATTTCAAACGGGACATGCGCAATATGGCGTTTCGTATGCGGAGAGCACGTAACGCCAGCAACGACCTGCATCGAGCGAGTGAACAACAGTGCGTGTGCGCCCTTCAAATCGAAATAGAAGGGATCCGTAGAACAACGTAGGAACGATCGAACGAAGGTAGAGCCCAAAAAGGGGTAGATTTGTCATCACCGAGTTTTTTTGCTCCTTCCCGTTTTTTCTGTCTGTATGTCAGATTCGTATTGGACGTTGATATAAGTTCGACTGCGAGTTACAGTATTGGCGGGCAACTGTCCAGTGACAGCCATATCCATGCTGGTGGTAATTACGGCGGTGTTGATGGTTGCGGTCGCTCTGTAGTCGACTGCTGGCACGCCGCAGTGGTGATGGCGTGGCTGCTGTTACCGTGCGGTCGGTAGAGTCACAGCAGTCTCTTCCGCGGCCAGAATGCGGTTTTCTTTGCCCGTTGCCATACTCGATCATACATGATATAGCATTAGAACTATATGCGGACAGATGAACTGTGGATACCTTCTTTGTCCATGTGTGTCTATATGTGCTTTCATTTGAGCCAGGGTTTGGTGTGATAGCTTAAAATCGATTCTGGTATAGCTCACACACGCGGCAGAACCTTACGTTCATATCGGCAGAAGAACAACGTCAACGCACTATGTATGCACGCCTACTTTCAAGGCACCGTTTAGGGTAATATTACTTAAGTGGAATGAAACGAGCCTGATTTCAGTAGAGCGATGAGTCTTCGCGTTGAATTGATATTATTCGTTATCCCTCGATGAAGCAAGACGACCAACGCCTAATTGTGATACTATTAGTATTGCTACAACCGTTTTCGTAGATACGGCACTGTAGGATAGCACAGTATGTATTCAAACAATAGTACGGTAGTTCAATACCTGCATCGTCACCACGGGGTACTGTTATCTTGAAAACGAAAGCAAATTTATGATTAGATCCAGTAGGGCGCTACGTTTTTTTCTGTCGCTGTCACTAGTGCCACTGCTAGTTGAATGACATTTAGTCTAGTATACTACGGTCCGAAATTTTCGCTTTTAGATTATAATGACGTACCTGTCGTGCACTGTTAAATATGAGCTTTTCTGAACTGTTAAAGCTCTTAACTTGAATGTTAACGCCGATATGAGCTTTTGGTAATGATGGCAAGTCGATTACGACCTTGACAAAAGCCACAGCACTGGGCGAAACGGCCACTCTACGAGCTGCCTGTTTGGCAGTTGCCAATGACCTTGGGCCACCATTTCCTACTGACTAAGCTAAGCCTTCGTTGATGCTCGCGCTGGCGGATGCTGCGATTTTGTGGGGCTTCGTTTTTCCTTTCTCACCCAGCCTTTTTCGTTCCGCCGTATCGCGGTCCCGTGCCTAAACAGCCTCCGCCCTTCTCTGACCCCGGGTTATCCTCTTAGCCACAGCACATACTGTGCCGTGTTCAACCTCGGGCTTCGTTGGCTTGCGTCTGTTTAACAGTGCCAGTTATGAAAAAGCAAAAGTAATGATTTCACCTGGTAGTTTTCTTGCTAATTTTAACATGCTAGAATCAGTTGTTGATGCCCAAATATGGTCACACACAATTGCTCTAATGTATTGGTGCTACAAAGGAGAGCGCCTATTTATAAACAACAAACAGTTTTGTTCTTAACTAGAGATAAAATGGAACAAAAGGTCCGTTACGTAATTATTTGCAGTTTTTTTTTTTATTTTCTGTAAATGCCTCATTATTGTCCAGCAAGGCCTCTTTGAGTGTATTTTTTTTATTGATCCTGCTACGCGATTATCCTTTTTTGCCCTTGCGGCAAGCTTCATTCTGCACACTGGCCCCGATTAACGTTACCTCTCTCTATCGCTCGCTCGTTCTTTATATATATATATATATATATATATATATATATATACATAAACAGAACCCCAACCCGAAATTCTCGGCCTAGATCTGATTAATATTTGATACTCTTTAGGTAATTGACATGTCATCGGAAGCATCGTCATTAAACCTGACAAACTGTTGCTTTTTCCACATTGAATGGGTGTAAAGTGGGAATTTTTTAGTCAGTCGTCTGGGCTTTGCCTAGGCACCTTATACACCAGCTCAATTTGACGCTGCAAATGAACTTTGTGCGCTGACCAACTACGGTTTTAACAGCCGATTACTCCCTGTTTATTAAATACATAAAACCATGCGATGACAAATATTTGCCTATTTTTTACTTAAGGTTGACAGGGGATTGACGTTCGTTATCGGTTACAGATTATCATTAATACTTTGGCTAGGTAGTAATATTGCCTCTCCCTGTCTTCTATCAGTAGCTCTTGTTTACAGACACACTTAAGTAGACAGCGTTATCTGCTGGCTGCAGTTCATCCTCCTTGTGTTTTAATCTCGAGTCCAAACAAAGTATATATAGATACATTACTTGTTCTATGCAAAATAGTTCTCGCTACACACACTAATGTAAATATAAATGGTTTTTTTTTTTATTTGTTTTTGTCTGCTAGAGTGGGACACTAGAACAGCAGCTGTTGCCACCTCTCTGAACGGGCATTATCGCTAAGCGGTTTGCTTATTTGTATCGTTTATTCTTGATATCAGCTATTTAATCTTATCATCTCTAGTTCGCCTAGCTCTTTGTACGAAAAGACCAGCTGAAATGAGCCACTCTTCATTTCAAGGGCTATAAAAATCAACTGAACGGAATATACGTGTGCTCTTACAGCCTTGTCACTGGTCTATCGTATGACTGTAACCTGGTTTGAACTGAAACCTGAAAGTGTCTCAACACAGTCTAGTGTTTGGATAAGTTGATATAGACTCTTATCCCGATTGAAAGCAGAAAGATTAATTTTCTGTCACGCCTTGCTCTAATTCTCATTGGTTGATCACATATGTTGAAAGGAATACGTCTGGTCGTCTTCCTAACGTACCTTATTATGGCTGACGATATCGATGATGGACAAAAAAAATACCAAATCGGATGCTTATCGAATTCACTATATAATCTATATATAAAATAATAAAATAAAATGTTCGTTTGGGTAACGCGCATAATAACCGTTCAGCCGTCTAGCCACATCCCGACCTTAAAATCGCAAGCCGTAGACGGCTGGGAAATCTTTCATTCAATTGTGTATTCCGTTTTTCAGCGTTCTTGTCTAAGGACTTCTTTCGAGTCTGCCTATCGAACAACGAGCAAGAGAAAGCTCGTAACGACAGCTTCAATGTTTAACTTGACCATAATGAGAGTTTAAAACTACTAAAGATTGTCCTGTTCTCGTTAGGATTGTACTTCAGAGAGGCTTGCGATCACGTCGGACCGTTCGGCCCAAAGCAGGCGTGAGGTATGGCCGAGTGATATTCGCCATTCCTTGTCCCGTTCTTGTCAACGTTGGCGCTCCTTGTAAAGTGCTTTAAGTTTTGTTATTACTAGTTTAACGGGTGATGTCCACGTCGCCCATAATTGCAGAGCACATAAATTCTTCATCATTAAATACGTCAGGACTGAATGGATGGGTACCGTAGCTCCAAGATGTACTGTGTGAATGCTTACGACATAGACTTTATTGCAAAGTAAAAGACATTGTACGACATGGTGGGGATAGGTTAGTGCTTAAATAAGTAGTGCCCTATTGTACCCTATTGTAAATGATAAAAAGACTGAGATGTTCGACAATCGGAGCTTATTGTTCCAACACGGTAGGATCATCGGCAGCATCCTCCCGCGTCTATTAACAAAACGAGTCCCTTTAATGTTCATGCGACGCCTGTGAATAACTGTACAAAATCGTTTTTGAGTATTTTATAAAATACTATAGAGATTCGACGAAATTTTTAGCGGTCATCCAATAGCTAAATGGGGCGGTACCGCCTGATACAACCAGACCATTAAATAAGAACGCCTTATTGAATTTGGCCCGTTAAAGTATTGCCAATTGCTCTAATAGTAAAGCAAATGGTTATAACTGTGATTTTGTAGAAAATGCTTGACGCACTTGAGCATACACTTCACTGAAGACTTAAGTAGCTAAGACTAAGTAGCTTTGCGTTATCTTAAACCCGGTATGGTCACAGTTATAGACATTTTGGGGTTCGCCATGAAATGCTTTCCTGATGTACTTCCAATTTTCGAAGGATGTTAAAGAATATTTAATCAATGTTCCTTTTTGTTAAAGTCGTTCCCTTTGAAGAAGCTTGCGGGATTGGTGCTTTCAGGCTCAGTATTATGCTTCTTTTGAGAAACTTGCAGAAGTAATTGTCACCGGTCGAATTACTGTGGTTCCAATCTTCTTACAGCGTAAACATATGCATCTGTTTGTTAAGCTATCATTGAAGCTGCTACACGTGATTGAACGCTCCACGACGAGCATTGTCGGGAAGATCATTGTCCCTACATATAAAGTCCCACATTGCTCCAATGTTTGTCAGCTTTTCTTGCAGGCTCAAAGTGGTTTTATCAGTTTCATGCACGAAAACCCTTCGTCCTGCTAACATACCCTGTACTGACTCCATATTTAATCTTGACTCCGGTTCTGTGTCGTCTGCTAGCTTGTTGCTCTCGTTGCAGCAGTTCGATCTACAAAAGGGACGAACAAATATAATGATCAGCTGAAAAGAAAATACGCAAATGAATGGCTACTAATATTCGTTTTATTTTTAATGAATAAACAAGTAGAGCTCTGTTGGATCAAATTTTCTATTCTTTACGAGACTGGAGTTTATACTTCCTCTTAAGAATGTACCTTGTTTGCATAGACACGGGTGTTTCAACTCGGTGAGCTGTTTAAAAAATACGAAGTACAATAAATCCACACTACGTTAGATTAGGCGCTGCTGTAGTTATTTATGAAAGCTCACATTGAATATCAGATTTCAGTGACAAGTAGAACCGTAATGTCATTTTCTCGTTCAAACCCAGGGTCAGATTTGCTTCTCAATTTCCGGTAGCAACGAGCAATTTTCAGTCTAGATATAAACGTCCATTTACAAAGAAACACGGAAGGAGACGATAAGACGTCCCGTAGAATTCGACGCTGGCTTGGGTAGTGGCTTCGGGCCTGTAAAGGAATTAGTAAAGTACCGAGAGACGAATCAGGAAAAGCTGAACTGAGACGCTAAGAGCACTATAATATGGCGACGGCAGACCAAGTGTCAGCTTAGCGCTATCTTGTCCTCGATCATAACAGCGAAAATGCCAGAGTCCAGTCTCTCCGAGAGACAGATGGCTATGTTTCGTATTTTTGAATGGTCGATTTATTTATAATGCGGACTACGACGTAGAATAATATGAAGACAGTATTAGAAAAACGACTGTATGCATAATCGTGACTAGTAGAACCACAAGGCCGGCTGGAACGCTCGCCGGTAATACTAAATCACGGGGGTCCTGACTCGCCCCACCAAAAGTGTCTCAGCCTACCTCAATGCCACTTTCAGACATTTCATTCAAATTTCAATTAAATCGATTGAAGTATGTATACCACTATAGACTAGAAGAAGACACGCTTCGATTGACATTGTCTATACACTCAAATCAGGATCTATAACCGGATATCATGTAAATCAACGGTGGTAACGTGGCAGTAGTTTGTTGATATCTAGTTATTAAGTTCCCTTAACAATTAACAACAGGCGCAAAGTTTACTTGAGTTCTAACAACACTTCAATTCATAATTTATTGAATAATCACCCTCATTCTCCACAGCACTCAACCAATTTTTATTTTCGTTCTCAGCACAAATTTCCTGGTCTTTTGTTGTTAAAGAGTTCCATTTTTTAAAGTGTTTGTCAGTATCAAATGTACTATCACGAATTTTACTTACCAGTGATAACAGAAAAAATGGTAAACCTATTGGCGCCAAATTTCAAAAACATAGTGAATAAAAGAAACATCTCATCCTAGTGTTTGCATTGCGCTTTCAGCAGGCTTCTCCTCGTGTGGTTAGAAATTATCATGGAAAAAAAAGGATGACTTTGGCTCGTCTTTCAAGTCTTCTCTGTTGGATAGCCTTGTTCACTCGACTCAACTGGCCACCGAGGCCTTCATCGACCTTGAATGGCCATATATGGATCATAGGTCCAGAATCATATTTTCTAAGTTTGGAAATTTCTTCAAGCAGTCTTTTCATTTTTACAGACCTTGTTATACACGGCACGAGGCTCTCCCAGAAACCTTCTTTTAGCATAAACGGCCATATTTTAACCTGAAGCTAATGTTTACTGGGTAACGCAGCAATTACAGTAAGTTTATGTGAGAGAGTTCTGAGTAGTATATGAAGGTGTGACAAAAAGTTAACTGGAACATTATAGTGTTACTCTTAATTACGTTACAAGCCTTAATACAGATTGTCTAGTTTGCAAATGAACCAGACAATCACTGATCCGCAGCTCGAAGCCGCGAGGAACGAGCGGCTTGTTATGTCTGTCCAACGACACAACCATTCAATCCCTTTTGCTCGATCTTTACCCTGGCTTTTAAGGCTTCCTTTTTTTTTTACATTTATAGTAGCAGTGGAGCAAGCTATTATAGTAGTGAGCAGGCGATGAACACCGTAGTGTGCTTCTTTCCATATCTTGTGGGTAATCAATGTAGTCTAGCTTAATCGTATCCTTTGTGGAAGTGGCTCCGTCCATCTGCCAATCGACGGGTTGAGTGTGCAGAACTATCGAGTTACCTGTTATGTATTGCGTTGCCGGTCACGCCGTTGCTTAACGGTAACGTGATGTTATAACTGTAGAATCATATTCCGAATTGTCGCTTATAGGCAACAGTGTCGGGATCTGCGTCAGCCACTCACTCGTCAATGTCACTATGGGTCGTTGTTTGAGTTGTTCTGTTTAGCGCTTCCGCTTTAAAGATCTTGTTACATCTATAGAACGATACAACGACGACAGTAACATCACTTGTTTCTGTTGAGACTGTTACTTCTGTCATCCATTTTCTGCTTTGAATGTGAAGCAAATCTTTGCTACTGCTGTGGCTAGAACGCGACGATCACAATGGCAGGAGTTGTTATTTTCGTTACCGTCGTTTTCTTCACCTACCTAACTATCCGATTACGTACGCCGATGACATTGAAGAAATACGATTGCAGTTACGGCATCTTTAGATATGCGATCTGCTGTTGCAGCAGATGCTGTTCCTGCTGAGCATGTATGGGTGTTTGCCGTTCTAGCGGCGACCATCTCGGTGTCGTCAACATCATCATCGTCGTCGGCAGCAGCATTATCAGGAAAATATTACCATCAAGAAATGGCGATCTTACCAGTAGTATGACAATCTATTCCTGCCTGTATATCCTGTTATTACCGCTATTACTAGCAACAGTATCATCGTGGCAACGCTATCGCCATGGAGTAGCGCGCACAGTATCTCGTCGTTATCCGTGGTGTTACGTTCGTACTCGGCCTATTGCGTACTATCGCCTATCCGGTTATATACTGGTACCATAGAGAATACTAGATGGTATAGTGAAAGCTCAACGGAGCGCGAAGGAGATAGGCTGAATTGGAAAAAACAAGGGGGGGGGGGACTGAGAGTCCTTGCGGTGCGCTAACTATTTCAACTAATATCTAGCACCAAACGTTTGTATGTAGTGACAGACGTGTACGCACACACTCGCATGGGGGCGCGCTGCTTGTTAATACTGACTGACTGACTAACTGATTTGATAGGTCGCGGGGGACAAGCCGTCTATTTCATTCTGTCCGTCAGTGCCTATTGACATTTGCCATTGTTTTTATTTGTTTGTCTCTCGTTCATGCCGTGTCACCCCTTACCTCCTTTTGATCGCTTGCTCAACCCATACATACGATGTAAAAAATGCCTTTCCTAGTGGTCGACCAACCACAAAAAATTGATCAGATTATTGCGAAAGTTGGGCAGGACCTAAAACCTACACGTAAATAGCCATCATATCGCCGACGCACTAAACACCCACAATGAAAACATTTTGAATTTATCTGAAGGAAGCTCAGTGTTTCGGTGTCACATAAATTGACGTAAAAAGTTTATTCACTGCATTTGGTTTCTACCCATGTAACTCTGCCGAAGTATAATGAAATCGAACTATTTAAGAAACGGTTAGTTACGGGTGATCAAGAGTGATGTACGTATGACATCATCGTGCTTCATAGTATCTGGCAAATGCTGGATTGACGTCAAAGAATCGTGCATTATAAGTGGTTATTGCCTGACAGAACGACTGATTAAAACCTCTACTACCAACAACTAATAAGATAAGAACAAGCCATTGAAGAAGCAATCGACCGAAAGCGGTAGACAGAGGTGATGTTGCCTTCCACTATAAGAATGCCATACATCTTTAGCTCCTTGGCAAAATTTCAAAGGACTTGTATGCGAACTTTAATTACACCCGAGTCTTGCACTACCAGGCACCATCTGTTCTTTTCTGCAAAGCTCTATCAATAGTGTTCATGAATTTAGTTTCAATGGAGAAACGCAAAAATCACGTGCCACAATTTTTTGCTTAGAAATTACAAAAACACTGCAACCACGGAAATATGGTGCCACCAGAAAAAATTCAGAAAGTCATCAGTGAAAATCATTGATACTTAATGTAGTACTATTTTTTTATTTTATTTTTTATAATAGAAGAAATATTTGCCTCCATTTCGACCATGCAAAATATATATGCATATCATTGTTGTTGCATACATGAGCTCGTAAATTGTCAGCTCATAATTTTCTCTATCCGTTTCTTGTTATGAGGGGTTGGTGCACCTTCGCTGAATAAATGACAATGATAATCATAACAATAGTAAAAACGTAGTAATAAAGATGACGACGATTTTGACAACGATGATGCGTTTACCCAAGGCGATTTCTGTGCCAGTTAACAAATACCCACCGCTAACAATAGGCCGATTAACTATAACAATATCTACCACTACTGTTATTAGAAGCCAGTCTAGGTAGTAAAGCAGCCTGCAGTTTCTAGTTATTATTAAACGGGCAAAATCACAAGACGTAGACAACCACGAAGGTATTCGTGTTTATGTACACGGTTGCATGCACATACATGTACGTATCAATAACAGATATGTATATTTAGATAGTCATCCCGCCACTATCCAGGTACTTAGTTGTTATATACTTAGACAAGGCAACTTTTGCCGGGGTCCGTGTAAAGCTGCTACGGGGCATGGAGTTCCCATACCTTTCAGCTCTTAGTTGATTGCTGAGAACTCATTATTGCTGATAGGAACGAAACAACGACCCAGTTTGTTAGATGCGACACCAGTATATCCTCTATCATACCACATTATGTAGTTGAAACCACGGACTGTTACATGAGTGCTACTCTTTATCAGAACGTGCAGTTAATACTGCTGTAATACATGCTCACAGAGCTTATCTTCAAGTTATTCAAAGAAGTCGATGATGTATGTTTCAGGAGTTTGTCTTACGCCAGCTAATGTTGTTGGTGGCATTGGTAATGCTGATTAGGTCGACTTCACACAAAATCTATCAGATAATGATAAATGCGAAAAGATATTTATTTACTGTGACGTTCCGAACCAGCTGGGTTTTTGCGTAACTGTTAATATATGTTTTCAACCAAATAAAGGACTAGCCACAGCAGAACTAGGGAACTCTCATTTTCTCTATCCTGTTGAACAACTAAGACTTGCTAGTAGAACAATTAAGACTAGTACTCTTACTATCATCATAGTGTTCACAGAAAAAGTAATCTATAGAGCTCGTCTAATTTTGCCCTGGTCGTGGTTCAGTAAACACGATAAAACGCAGCCAGGCGCCTATCCTCTGTGCTATATTTTTCTGTCCTAATAACAATACATGGATGTGAGAGGTTATGCGTGTCTCACTTATTTACTTTTATGCTATAATTGTTATTGCCGCCGCCACACAGTTTAACTAGGTAGATAAAGAAACATAATAGGGCAGCTGCGTAGATATGTGGACCATGAATGACATGTTTTTGGTCGGTCCTTAACTTGGACTTTAGCTTTAGCCATTAGCTATAATTAGGGCACTTAACGTAGCCAGATCCTGAAGCTAATGCTATTGATAGAGACAGAAAGTAGGGTTGTCGGAGTTTCCGGTTGAAAACTCTGAGCACCACATAGCCACAGCTACAGATACCGAGTGAGAAAAGGCGACATTGATTGGTATCCGTATCCCATTGTGAGCAACTTTCTTGTGTGTAACATTTAGTGGTAGTTCAATGGATCGAACTCCAGAAAAGGAAATGAAAATAAATGTTCAACAGTGTTCGACGTCGGCTGCGGCCTGGAATAGTATGTCGACTTATCCAGAGTGGGCGCGGTTAGATGAGGACATGATAAAGGTGGGCGCCGTACTCAAGGATTTCATTGCGTCTAGCGTTGGAATCTGTTTGGCACATTTACACTGCCCACACCAAAACCTCCTGAGGGTAGCTGTCGGTTTATTACTCAACTAGGCCAAACTATGGTTTGAGATAGGCAAGATAGCGTTGGAGACAACGCCAACTGCATGAGCGCGGCTCATGTTCGAAAAATTTCCGAAAGAGCTAGCCTCAGACTTATCAAAGCATTATGCCCGCAATAGATCGCACTAGGCAGATTTATACACCTCCGTTGAGGAGGTGCGGTACCCAATATTCCGGCTGAGGCTTTCGTTCAATTCGAGGCCCTTCTGAGGGACGTCAAGGAGCGTGCTTGAGCTACAACTTCATAAGCGACCTCACTGTAATGGCTCCCATCTGTTTGAACTATTGTACAGAGGACGGCTATAATTTGCAAAGAATAGTTGAACATTCTGAGCAACCCAACCACGAGTATCTTGCATGCTTCAATTGCGGAAAACGAGGGCACCTCAAGACGCAATGCCCGAAACCTAGTTTGCTCTTCAATATAGTTATTAGCTGAGCCGTCGTTGATCTGTTTGTCCTTGGAGACGTCTCATTTGTGGAAAGTAACCGCAGTTCCACTCGATGGCGGATGTGAATGTAAATATCTCCATGTCTGTCAGACAGGTTTTATTTATCGGCATAGTGCGGTCCTTGTATGTATATATGTAAGCTTATGGCCCGTCCGGCCCGCTTAGGGTCGTAGGTTCAGAAGGGCCGGGTAAAGTCCAGAGGAACAATGTCCGGGTTCGGCGTCGAAACGTCCTTTCGAAAGGATGAACGTAAATTTCATGAGCTGTTTAAAACGTCCAGGCGGTAGGGTTTTTTACGTCCCGTTAATGATTGATCATTGTGTGCGTTACGTTCAGCTTGTGTGCGATCCGGAACGTGCCACCTAAAACTGGAATTAGTGTAGGGACTTCGGTGCTATCGAACGTATAGCCCTACATGGTGGGAGATGACAGAAAAGGCATAAATTCGAACGTAGCAAGGCAACTATCTCAAACTGTGTCACCGAGCATACCTAGCCGTTTGGGAAGTTATTGCTAGATTCGGGTCTCTAGTGGCGGAGACGCGCCATTTGTTTCAGGAATTGCTGCTTTGGTAGGCGGGATGCGGGAACGCATATCAATAACTCCGGGTTCGGGAAGAACAGACGAGCGACAAAAGTTCACGCTGCAAAAGTTCCAAGACGACGCATGGTTGCTGGGCAGAGTCGATCGGCTGACGCTGAAGCTGTCTAAAAAGGTGTTGTCTTGGACTTTCCGCTACCATGCGCCGAATTCCCTCATATTGATACTGGGTAGCTATGTCCTGAGGCCGACAGCTGATAGTGAACGCCATAAGTTTTGGACCATGTGATTAGAAACATACCCCGGTAGCGCGATCGAACGTGAAGATATGCGGTATGAAGCGGTAAATGCGACTAAGAATGATGTATCTGGGAATAGTTAACTTATTAACCCTCTATTATATAAGATGAGCTAAAATTGTCTAGTCCATTTGCATAACTTGATAATTTTAAATCATGGCCCTGCATAGTTTGACGTCAGTTTCCTCAATTACTTCACAAATACAGTATTTCAAATTGTGAACTATTTTAGGCATTTCCTTGTAGAACCTATGACCTGTCCTTCACATAACCCCAGACAGAAAATCGAAGAGCATCGAATCTTTGAACCGGAACTATCACTTAATGTTCCGCCCACGAGCACTGGCCGGTCTGAAAACATGCTTTTAAGCTAATCTATTGCTTCATGCTCAGTGCGGAAAGTTTCCTTATCCCGTTGAAATCAAAGGTTGTTTGCGTTAAATGCCCTCATATCGATCCACAGATAGGTCTGCAATATAATACAATACAACTCGCCATTAACTGGTCCTGCCATTCCATCATCATTTTCGAAGAAAGATCTAATGACAGCTCCACGACAGATCCACAAACCACACTTAACTAACCCAGAAATACCACCGTAGTGGACTCCTAATATCAACGTAGGAAGTCTTCACGGAAAACGAACGTTCCTGTAAACTAACTTCCTATAGTAACAAGTTGCACATACTGCTGCTTTCATCGTTCAGTAGTCTAATAATTTTTGCCTGTTAATAAACCTATGGGAGAACGACAAAATCTACCTTTTAGACTTTAGCCTTTCCTATATTTATTATGGTGTTCCTGAGATGGTCCTGGAAATGGTTCAACGTATTGCTTCCGCTATGTCGAACTATTTCTGAGAACCTCTAAAGGTGGTCCGGTAAGTTGTTTGTTTTTTCTAAATTATCGCTCGTATTTGCTGTGATAGATCGCCTGGAACAAGGACTGCTTCTACGCTTTCCCGTCCATTGCGAAATTATTGGCATCAACTGTATATCTGGTTCTCAGAAATAGTCTCCAGCATTGGCACCACTCGAGAGCACTTGATTTCGTTTGTAACCCAGGACATGATGGAGTACTTAAAGAACTTAATGTATGCCCTGTAACAATTTTCAAAAATAGAAAACACCGGCTAGAATTATTTACTTGAAAGATGGGAGGCCATGGACCACAAAAGGGCGCATTTTAAAGCCTCAAACGGAAGAATGAATTGCTGTGACCACGGTGAAATATGCATGGGCAGTGAACTCTCTGTCGACTCAGTACGGCCTCAAGTTACGTATTATAAAACTGTAACAAAAATACTGAAAATATAGTAGAAAAACAAGACATGGCTTTTTTTTTATGAACTGGGCCCTTGACAATGGAAACATATCTGGTATATTCTAAAGAGGTTACACGATTATTACCGGTGCATATCGTTGCCATAATCGAAATGGTTCGATGATCAAAGCAACTTATTTTTCTGGTTCAGTTTCTGAGATGTAGTTACCTCCTTCGTAGCCGCCCAGCTCCAAATACAACCGCATTGCCGACTCTCGTTATATCACTTCAGCGTTTTCACTTTTGAAAAATAGAAATTTAATCACTGTGTGTGTTAATTTTTACCGAGTTTCGTCTGCTAGTGGCGCGTACTTTAAACGTTATTAAATCTTTCGACCCGCTAAGTAGTTGTAGATAACCTTATGTATACAATGTGTGTGCGTAGTATGACGATATGGCCGTGCCTAAGCACTTAACTATGACCCTTTAGATTCGATGCCAACGGTGTCCGTATTGCCTGTTGTAATTGAGTATCGATAGTATCAGCGAAACGTGTATGCCGCCCGCGAGCGCGATCCGCCGACAGCCCCGGCGGCCGTTGTGATGGCCGCGGCTGTTGTCAGCGATTGTTGTTACAGTGATTCTGAAAGGAATGTTGACAAAAGCAGGAACCACTGCTGCAGTGGACAACGTCGCGTCAGCGAGCGTCTTTGACGCGAATGTGTATTTAGTGATTAGAAGTTGTTAAGTCGAACGCGTTATACGCAATATTTTATGCTGTATACCACAATGGTTGTTTTATTCTAGCAGTGATCGTAATCGTAATATGTCGACGATCAGCAACATCGAATGAACATCAAACGGCTTGAAAACTACATACGTAATAAACTACACATGAATTTTAAGAGTAATAGCATTTGCCGACATATCCTGCAAGCCAATCGAATGTACGCATTTTCTTGACATCACATATGGATGTTTGTCTCCACTTCTAGTGAGCATCTTTCTATGATTGCTTTTTTTTTTTTAATTTCGTACAACTTCCACAACGCTTTTAATTATGGTCTATTCAATATGTCCCATACTGCTATCGTTCCAAGTAACAGGCAGGGTTATAGGTAGTCTCCTTCAGCGCTAACCTGAAATCTTAGGTTTTGTTACTTTAGGAAAGAGTGAACGACAGTGTTGCTGGAATTGCTGGCATCCTGTTATCATCATTATTGCTAGTCGTTCTATTTCGACCTCATATGTTATGAGTTTCATGTCCGACGCTGCCTTAGTTAAGCATGACTTCTGATGGGTGGCCTTTAGGACGAAGCAAAGGATGTCTGCGCCCAGATTTGGATTGGACGAATATTACGGATAAAGAGTGTTGCGATGCCCGTCAAATATAGCTCACATAACTAGCTGATTTTGAGCAGAACTCCAACAGCTTATAACAAAATCGCTAGGTCATAGTCCCGCATCGAACTGAGACATTATGGCTACAAGATTGCTATCCTGTTTCCATCCGTGCCGCAACACTCAGTTCCTTAAAGTTAACTTAAGACGAAGTTATAGTTGAAATGTGGACTCTTTGTTACGTCGATTTGTGATAAATCGTGAGAGCAGACTCGATAGGTTCCTGCTAGTGGAATAAAAATATATCTGCTTCTACTTCCTATGCACAAGTTCCTCTCATTACTAGGCCCCAAAAGTGACCAGTTGTATTGAAAATGCCATTTGATTGAAAATTGTGTTGCTTTAGCTTGAGGAAGTACCCACAATCTTCCTTCTCGATCGTCTGCTGTGGTAGCCGCCTCGTTAGCCTAAAATAATAGATCTAATATAGATCTATTATTTCAGTCTTGTCAGCTGAGGAGTTATATATCTATACATATAAGCGCTCATCAATCTAGTTCCTAGGAATCGCGCGGCGTAAAGTACGCTTGGTATCCTTGCTAGCCGTCGAAGGCCCCGCTGTTTGCCGCAAATATGCGTGTTGACGTCGTTGCCCCAGCGGCTCATGTCGGATGACGACAGACGTTTGTTGTCTATTTTGGTGGAGGATAGTTTTTATAGCTGGTTAGCTCTAGTTGACGGGTTTCAGAGAACAGAAGGAGCGTAGCTGAGTGTACACGGACAGAGCTAGTTAGCTGTCTTGGAGGTAATAAGTAGAAAACGTCGTTGTTGAGTGAGATAATAGGAATGGCTGTGTACTACTATTTTTCTGGTACATTAAGCGTTTGATTTCGAAATTCTCACCGCTTATAATAAATTCAGGTCTTTACCCTTATCGAAAAGCAGCAACCAAATCTTTGTCTAAGTAATGAAAAATGTTATTTCAATAATCTTTGATTCCCTGAGTACCTTATGTGCATTAATATCGTGACGTCGATGGGCGGGCGACGATGACGTCGCTGAACTCTGAAACGTGACTATATATTCTGAAGATTAGTTTTGCCTATCAACAATAACAATATCTGTTGGTTGGTTCATCAACAGTTTCTATTACATCTTCGATCAAGTATGGTCTCTTATCGTACGATTCGTCTGCCGACCGGTCTTTTTGAATGGAACATATCTGTTCATTCCTGTGTAGTCGAGGAAGTGCTCAGGCATAGTCGAGTAATAGCAAATAAACCTATGCGGGTTTATCTACTACCATCGGCTTATGCTGCAGACCTTTCGTAACGTTCCATTTTCCACGCGTTTATCTAGTTCAAGACCGCAAAAGCATACGATTCGCTTGGTTTTAAACGGCCGAAGCAACTAATGCTTCACGGCAATACCAGATGAAATATCCGAATCATTTATTTAGTTAGACTACCGATCGGTTTGCGCTATTAACAGTGGATATTGTCCAGGAAAAAGGCATCGATACGGCATCTTTGGCCTATCCTTTTTATTATTGATTTCCCCTTTTTTCGCGTTCATAGATGATGAGACAAAGATAAGCAAAGAATGATCGCTTAATCTGAAAATGCACGTATGGCCATTTTTTAACGCTAGCATCCTGATGCATAACCCTTGTTCCTTTATATATATATATATCAGTATGTACACACATACTTTTAGTTAAATCTTTGAACCATTGATAGCTATTAGGACTACTGTTAATTAGAAGAGCGAGCCTTCCTTACAGCAACACACCGGCCGAAACGAAGCCCCCATATACGTTATAAAAGATCCTTTTTACGCCAGAATTCTAGTTAAGGGGAGCGTACTGTACATTAGAAAACGGTGATCATATGCAGGAGTATTCCCAGTGAGGGAATTAAGGCGTTTCAGCCCTTTTTGAACAAGTTTATCGTTCTTATTCGGAAAGATGCCAGATATGGTACAATGTGATTTTACGTTGTGTTAGTAATACAGTTGGTATGTACTAGTAAGTCAAATGAAGGCCGGAGTAAATTCCGCTATACCGTTACATAAACATGTCACAGTAATTCTATGAAATTACTCAGTGTCTATGAAGGTAAGAATCTATCAAGATAGACAGATTATTCAAGCACTCTGATTCTGATGTTCGACAGCCTTGACCTTGGTACCATATTGTTTCAATCCACTGTGCTGATTGTCCTATATACCCATTGAAAGTGTTCCGCTATTGAAAAAAAATGCCTTTGCATAACCGATTCGCAAGAGTTGTTTGTTCTATAACAAATCTAGGTACCGTTATGTTACCACATGTCTTCCCCGTCAGTACAAGAAGAAAAACGGTGTGAATGATGACGTTGTCGTCTTTTTTATTGCTATTAGGATTTTAGCGGAAGTACTAAGCGGTCTGTGTCTACCGACGCTTTTCATAGCTGAACCTAGATTACTTCCTGTAAGCACCTGCAATTTACTGGTCGGCATCTATTTTGCCGCTGTGCTTCCATTGCACCCCATTACTGTTAACTTGTTGGCCTATTTAAGTTACCAAATTGCCTCACTGAGATGATCCCTTTATTTCAAGTTGACGCGTTCTACTGAGACTTTGAAGATCCTCATATAAATCCTAAGCCACACAAAAAAAAAATCAAGCAAGTAAAAAGTACAAAGACACGGATATCTTTTCAACTATTTCTTAACTATTTTTTAACCACCGAGGTGAAAAAAGAAAAGTCGATCTATGATAAAGTCAATTTTTGTGTCTAGTATAGGGGCATTAAAAGATTGAGTAACTTTTGCAAAAATCTCAACCGCTGTCAAGATAATAGCTTAGAAATTTTTCCCGGTGTACATTGCCGCCTATAAGAATACGTTTCGTTTCCCAAACAAAGGTTTCTTAAACAATTTTTAGTAGCCGGGTCTCGGGCCGAGGCGCGTAAATCGTTATAGCCATGTTCGAAATGGTTATTAGATAGTAGATGGTGATTTTTTTTGCGCGATGCTCAACTTACATTACATTACCGGTACTACTCAAACTACGTACTAGAGAACGCTCAAATACGATGTCATTGATATGAAATTTAAATACGATAGAAAATTGATTTTGTACAAAATTTTTTTCTATATTTTAAAGTTGCTACAATTATCCGATATAGATGGTTAATAATATATGCTGGAAACACACGAGACATATGACAAAAACAATACCGACATTTTCTTGTTATCGGCAGCAATGACAGGGAGCGTCACGGAGCATTGTTATCATCATGAGACAAGTCGAGTGAGGTACGGGCGTGCATTGCTGTGCCGCTCAGCCGGCGAACTCAGTTAGCCTTGCGATTGGGTCAACAGCAATTCAGCACTCCGCTACTACATTAGACGACAAGTACATACACAGTATATATAAAACTTAGAAGTAAGGCAAACCCAAGTAGCGAGTAGTTCTTACCGTTAAAGATATGCTCGGAATCGTTGTGACCAATGATACCATGCTAGCGATGGCACCAACGATGACCCGAAAGTACCTACCAGTGTTGGTAGTGCTGCCAGAGCGTCGTTTTGAAGACACACGGTAAATCGATTGTTGATTCGTCTGTTTGTTGACGACTGTCTGTCTGGTTGTCGTCAATCATCCTCGATTATTTAATGATTTTGGACAGCTAAATGCGTTTCCCACTTATATCCAACGATAAAAAAGCAAAAAATATCTACGTTTCTTTTACCGCACGCCCGCTTGCCCCATTCAAAGGCTGACTGAAAGCAAGTTACATTCAATAAAAGCCAACGTGCTGACACTGCAAGTTAGATGACTTAGGGTAGCACATCGTCGACGCGAATTTCATAAAGAAACTACAAAGATTGCGTAGCCTGAGAATACAAGTCAGCTTGGTAGAAATACGTGTATACGGTATAAAGTTTGTCAGTTGTCAGGCTGTTTGCCGTAACATGAGTTGCCATGCTGGGTATCAAATGAAAGCCGATGTCTGCTACAAAAAATTTGTCACGGGCAACAACGCCTCACTTTCCGAATTTGGGCAATATCCAATTTCTACACATTGGATGAACTTCCAAGATTATAGACTTTTTAGTGTACCCCAGATCGTGTCGCAAGTGTGCCTGCGGCTGTAGAAGAAGCAGAAGCAAGTTCCGGCGCCGAATAACGGAAATGTTACGACAGGACTCCAAAATAAATCGCTGCCTCCCAAAAATGCATCTCCAATGATCCTTCTGTTACGGTCAGGGGGTTAGTAAAGCAGTTGCATATGAGCGATCGTACGATGTCACGAAGGCCTCAAGTATTACTACAGGACAATCAGACTAAGAGATTTGATCGTGGTTCCTTCAAGAATAACGCAGATAGTCTTCTGTGATGAAAAACTTTTCGTTCGTCGCAGGCTTGCTTACGATGCATAGAATGTGCCTACTGCATGTAAAAGCCAATTTTCAGCCAAAGTTCATGTTCTAAACGTCGAGTCCAGTGGCGAAGACGTCATTTCATAGCAATTCTTTGACAAACGAGTTGATCAGCAGATCCTACCCGATCAGCAAATGGATAGCTGAAGTATCTAAGCCGATTGGCTAGCTTTTTTGGCTGCTTGGAACGAGCACATGTGGTCTCCGACCAGCCCAGATTTAAGTCCATCAGCTTACTATGCAAGGGGTATCATCGAGCGAGGGCTCATTCACCGGTACAATATGTCCTATTTGTAGTATTCTTATATCGTCCAAGTCTAATAATATTATCATTATTACAATAGTAGTATTGTTACGTATATTACGATACTGAATTATGTGGGCTAACGTGGTAAATTACCGATGTAAGGCCAAATGGAGAGGACCGGAGATCAAATCCGTAGCGTTCGACAGGGATAGCTCGTGTTAAACTAATGTAGCAAATTATCCACACATACTACGAACGGGAGCGAGTAATTGACTCAAAAAAATATCCGTTTTGGCGTCTTGAGTAGCGGAAGCAAGCTAGGAAGATTGAACGTTACAATTCTACCGTACCAGACAAGTGGGTCATTACTTTGATCAAATGTCTATGTTGCACCTTAATTGTGCTGGGTGATTCTAATACTTGATGAAATGAGTATCGACGTCACAGGCAGCAGTAATAAATTTCTGGGCATAAGATGAACGATAACTGTTTAACAACAGTTGTGTTGTTTGTCGTCTACAGGTAATATCGTTTGTTTAGCTTATAACATTACATAATCCATATAGGGGCGATTATACTGGCTGCTAGTCGTTTCGCTCCCCAGCTCCGGCTACTGCTGCTGATCATGATCGCTCTTCTATTTTGGTAGATATAAGTGCAAAAGATAATACAAATAACAACAAAATGTAAACAGAATACTGCGGGCATTTCGGTGCGTGCTTCATTTGAACTTCTGCGGGGCCTAGAAAAACAGACGAGTCTCATAGTAATTTATTTATAAACTATGGCGGACTACGTGTGTTGTTGTATAGCAACAACAGCGAACAATATAGCAACGTCTGTGACGCTCGTTGCATAAATGGCCAATCTCCAAAACGGGAGCAGTGTCAGTGGAAGCGAGGTAATGTTATATCTAAATCAGGACAAGACCCATGTGCTTCACTCAAGTGAAGGGAGCTGCTGATTAGTATCTAAGAAACATACAAGCAGTGGGAAGGGAAGGAAAGGAGAATGTTCGTCAGTAAGCAGCGCTTCTGCGCCACTAGCTGCTGGTGTTCTAGCGCCGGCCTAAACCCAGCCTGGTTATGGGCCATAACAATTTATTTCCTATGCATTTTACATGGTCCGATTCACCAAAGCTTTCCATAAATGTAAAATAGTTTTCAACAAACCACTTCGCTTTCAGCTGCTATTGATGATCTTATCAATCAATTTTTCTCGTTAAATGTACTTACATATATGGCAAGCAGTAATATAGCTCTACATATCTCAATAGATTTATATTAACCGATAATAATAATAGTGCTTCAGTTAAATGTCTTTTTTCAGACCTAATGACCACGGTTTTGTTTCTTCCTGTTATTGAGATCCAAGTATCAGCAAGTTCTGTTATTTGAGTGTTCGATGACAATGTCTTGTAGCATGTTATTTCCAGATAGATGAAATGCAGTAAATCCCTGACAAAATAAATTAAAATAATTCTAACCTGCCGTAGGTATACCACTAAGGGTCACATTAAAAATGAAAAATTTCTGTGATAGGGGCAATACCCCCAACGGGCTGTGGCATAATGTACGCCAAGATTCGTGAATGTAATTAAAGTCTCGTCTACTATAGAATTTTCGTAATACATATGGATCGTATTGTGTAGTGTGTATTAGGCTGATCACGAATCTACACGCGGAACACCAGCGCGTCAAATGCAAAGGCAGTAATTATTTTCTGACAAGTCATAACATGGATATGTTCACAGGTTGAGACGAGTATAAGAATAGTACTGACATTTGTGACCGTTCAAGCACAATCAGATGTTTAAAGGAACATTGTACTCATCTATTTTCAGGTAATGGTGGACGCAGGACGTGTTTGAGAAGATGACCGTCGCGCTCAGAGGGAGGCGAGCGGCGTTGCGAGTGAACAGCACAAGCCCTCCATTGAGACAGCGTGAACAAATCTGTCTGTACGATGCAGACAACGGAAAACCCACTAGCAGAAAAGAACTACTTCTCATCCTTCACCCTACAACTACAATAATCTTCTATAGCAGAAGCTGTCAGCGGTTGAACGGCGGGATTCAAAGTCAAAGTGTTTCTGCTATCTGTAACTGCTCAACGGACTGCTCCAACAATCGCGATCTTTATAGCTGGAGCAATGAAGGACAATTTGTTTTTGAGCCTGTGGCTATCGTTGCAGCGCGTACAAAGAACTGTGTAAACCATAACAGCTGTACTTCGACGACGACGACGACGACGACGACGACGACGACAGCAACCACAACGAAAGTCGCCACTGCTGTCGATCCCCTGAGGAGTTGTCGACGGAACCGGCAAATAGCGTCTCTCCTGAATCCTAACACAAGCAACGGCAGCAGACAGCTTGGTAAAAACAGTTACAATTTCATCAACAGTTGCGAAGTGCACTTCTAACACAGTATTTTCTGCTGTATATTGCTGAAAGAAGAAGTGGCAAACCACCTCCTACTGCGGATAGAAAGGCACTTCGAAATTTCCTTCGTCATAGAAGCGAAAAGGGTTGCTTCTCGCTTTTCTCAAAGGGGCAGCCGTTACACGTGCGCATACGCACAGACACATATACACACAAGTGTTGTTGTGCCGTGGATGAGACAGATAAAGAGACGAATAAGCGAGCGAGGAGACGTGCGTGCTAGGTAATTTCTGCCGAAGGAAATAGGGAAAACGGATTTACGAGTAGTGGTGGTGATACATACCACTGACACCAGAAACACGATGAACACAATGGAATTAATGAACAGAAATGTGATCTGGGGTCGTGAGAAGACTCGAGGGGTCTTACGGTCTATTGGAATCGAACTCTTTGTCGGTCTGTTTCTCTTATGTTTGGCTGCTGAGACCGGTAATGCCAGTGAAGAAGCCACAACTGAAGACTTGCTTCTACCTATCCAGTTTAACGATGACGGATCAAAAAGTGAGTATTTCAATAGAATTCTATGTTGCACTAACGAACTTCTCTGCTCAACATAATTGATTGACTTGTATGTATATGATTGTGGACATCATTATGGAGCGGTCTTTTAGATCGTGACCGTCGTTGAATGTAACGAGTTAATCGAAGAACGATGACAGTTCTGTAAGTTTAAGAAACAAGCGTCTGGACTATTTGAGTATGATACTGTTTTCTATTAGGCCGCGTATAAATTAACTAAACTAATTATTGATAGATATGCTTGGATATGGTCAAAAGAAAAAAAAGTGGATATCATATTCATGTTTTTCAATTCTCTGAGCGGCAATCAGGACGAAGTTCACTGCATTGGGTAACGAATGCTGATCTGTAATTGTGGTATCCACTAGCTAGACACAGTCAGTGATAAACGTTCGCAAATAGAGAATTTTACACGTGTCTATTTTACTCCAGGAGTTTTGAAATGGATCAACCGCAGATGTACTGACTAATAAATAAGGTTTTATTGAACTTATGGCAGTTTTGATATCCAGTGGCCAAGAGTAATTTTACGTGGATTGCTTTCACAGACAACGACTCTTTTGCGGAGGCCATATTGATGGAGTGTTCGTCCTGCCGTAGATCAAGCTCATAATTTTGTTTTGAAGAATTTGCTTAGAGCTAATTAAATCAAATATTAAAATAATTGATAATAGCACACCGTTGACACGGCAAAGCTTCACGCCGAATTCAAACCATGATCTAAAGAATTTGGAACTTCGAAGAAAGTCACGACCTGAGGCTGTTCGTCCCTGGCATGTTTTCCTAGGCCTATGATTAAGTGCTTTAAACAGAAAAAGTACTAAAAGTATTTGCTATTGAAAAAAATGAACGTTTTTATTTACTGAAAAATTTCCATATCTTTCCAGTATACCATTGTAGACATAAGTATAAAGACAGCTAAAAACATGACCTTTTCGACTGTAGGGGTTATTTCAACAAGCTCAGTTAATGAGTCAGTCAGTCAGTCAGTCAGTCAGGCAGTCAGTCCGTCCTTCTGCAACAAATATTCAACATGAATCATATTGACTCAACTTCGCAAAGTTGCGTAAAAAATTAGAATTACTTAAGTCATCATTTTTCAGCAAATGCCTCGCAGCCTAAGACTTATAAGATTTCCTGGAGCTTCGCTTGTCTTCTTTCTGACCTGCATTACACTCTATATATATATATATATATATATATATATATGGGCGAAAAATAGCTCGATTGACAGAAGTTACTGGAACAAGGTTGCCACTGGAACTGGTGCCATAGAGAGTGTGATGCAATTGTTGTTATTACTCTATTAATAACAGATGGCCGGGAAAACGGTCTTCGAAGCGATAGTTTACTGGTGTCATTATAACTTTTAAGGAAATTTATAGATTTAAGCGAATATGAAGCGAAATCAAGCTGGTCCTTTGTTTTTCCGTTCCGTTCTATTCTGTTCGTTTGTTTTTCGTAGTTCCTTTAACTTGCACACAATTTATTGCCTTGTTATTAATTAATATCAGGTCCTATATTTCTACACATTAGTAACTAAAGCCCCGCGCTATCGATAAAACATTTGGTCGCTTCGCTGTTTTTTGTTTTCTTCTTTCTTTCCATGTCAAAGATGTTCCATCGCGCGCTATGCTAGACAACAACACGGATACCGCGATGGTGATAGCATTTTGTAATGCTCATCAACGATATTTACACTAGCCTTGTATCATATGCATCTAACAATACATTCATTACATAAACGCTAAGGCTTTAAATTGATTGTGTATATATCGTCACGACCGTTTAAAACCTTCCTCCAGCGTTCCGACTATTTAATGATCTTGAAATGCACGTTCTCGGACGCTATACGTTAATAATTCATCTTTCCTTCGGGCTGGTTTCTGAAAGTATCGACATTACCATTTTGTATAACCCAGTGGGTATACAATTGTTGTCTGGCAACAACTCAGCCATTGCACTGATAGTTCGGCTGCTGTTCTACCCCAGCCGCACCGTGAGACTCCCTCGGCATCCTCGAACTCTCCAGATCTAAATATCCACAATGGAACGTCGCAGATAAAATGATCAGCGGTGCTTTTTCGACGAAAACAACGTTAGGTACGGACCCAGCTGTTTCAAAAGATGTTCATCTCATCACGATCCATGATCACGTGAAGATCCCGTGAATAATAAGATTTTGCGTCTACTATATAGACTAAATGCTATCATTGAAGACAGTTTGCGCTACGGAATAAAAAAACCATATCAGTATATTCTCGAAAAAGCTTTGCATTAAGTCGCCTAAATGGATCACTACAGTTTAGTGATGTTCGAGAAAATAAGTGTAAGACATCTATCTGTCTAAATCCTACCTGATTGAAGCCTGCGCCACTATTGTGGTTATACATGAATTTGGCATAATTGCATATGGTAAACTTTGATCTATGAGTAAGATAACCCCCGATGTAGCTCATATGTCAGCAAGACTGTCTATTCAAGTAATGCCTTTTTAACATATATCTATCCAAAAGGTGCAAAAAATAACCGTTAGAGGACCTCCGCGATATATACACGAACGGCTGGCTATCTTGGTCATAATATATATATATATATATATATATATACGGTTATCCAGATCTTCTCTAACGGTTAATATTTTGCACCTTTTGGAGATTTTGGCTGGTGTGAATTTATTTATTGGCATTTAATAGAACGTATCACCCGAAGGCCTGGTTGCCTGTGCAGATTAGATGTGAAATAGAATAGAAAAATTATGAGTGAATAGTTCAGGTACGGTTTAGACTTGATTTAGTTTGCTGTGTATGACGACCACGTTGAATAAGGAAAATTTTCGAAAAATCTCGTTGAAATATCAGTTTTCCTATAATACATAGTTTCAAAAGCTGAGGGAAGCTCAGTAAAGCACTTTTCATTTACTATCGGCTATTTTTGTACCAACAATTTTCGGTAACGTAGAGCACAGATGCAGCAGTTGCAGATTTAGCTTATTTGCAAAAAATTGTTACAGCGCTTGAAATAATGATGAGAACGTTTTTTCATAAAGGAACAAGGAAGAAAGGCACAGGAACAGTCAAACTTCTCAAACTCGACCACAAAATCCAGCCGCTGTGCTCACTACTCGGTAGTTTAAATACTGATTTATTTTTGTATTTACCCACCGGCAAAGTCCGTCCTCGTAGGTCTTTACAGCGACAAAGCTGAAACTCTTGTCTTTGGAAAGCACAGACAATGAAGTCTGCGATCTTTGCAGTTATGTATTGAGACAGCTGCACGTAGAAGTTACGTGCTAGGCACGGGGTTATACAGAGCCAATTCGAAATAACATCGTAGTTCTTCATCATAGTGCTGCTTGTACCTATTTGTGTCACAATCTATTTTCTATGTTAATTTACAAATTTCGCATATTCGTATTTACTGGTTGATAGGATTAGCTGGGTAATTTATATATACACAAACACTACATACGTATATAGTAATAATCCTGCCAGCGTTCTAGTTCGTCTCTTTCGTGTCAATAGGCCAAGAATTTCGTTCAGCACCACGGTCCCGTTGGTAGGTAGCCAGGTCGCAGGGTCGCGGCGGTACCGTTGTTGTTGTTGTTGTTGCTGACATGGTAACGATGCGTCAGTAAGCGTAGAAAGTACTGGTCTGTCCTCGCGATGTGGGCGAAAAGGATCAGCATTTCGTTGGCCGGCTAAGGCCACAAACTAAATATAACAGTGATGAGGAACCAGTGAACGGTCAACAGCAGAAGAGGAAAAACACCAGACCTTTACCTAAAGAGAATCATGACTGCATTATATAGATGATGCTGTTGCTCGTAGTTGTGACAGTGGTAGATGCCAAAGTGGTCGTCGTTGTGTGCGGGAGGAATTAACGGATGGACAAACGAGGTCTGTGCGAAACTGTGTCATCTATCACTGCTGACGCTTCTACGCGTCATCGCATGGTTTTGATGATTGTTGTTATTGTGTCACTGACGCCTTGTCCGCTGATTACCGTTCGCCGTTGATGCTGCTGTTGCCAGTGGTAAGTGACGAACAGGACGTTGACGACAGTAATATTCTGCATTACTTAGTGCTGTTTTCGGCTCGCGTTCTGCGCTTCTGATCGTTTTCTTCTGACGTTGAGAATGTATGCCTTATAGCCACATTATTGGATTGTGGACTATTTGGATTTTTCTAATTTGTAATACGCTATTGCTGCGAGAGACGATTTTCTGTTTTTATCTCCCGTTTGACGGTTTTGATGAGATCTAGCTTGCTCTTGATTGAGCCACGTCGCTTTCAATAATCTAGGCCACTACGTATTACTACCGACAAAGCTTTTTGTCTTACAATTTGTCTATCTGAGACCAAAACTTCTTCAGTTCACGAGCAGGTCTTCTATCTGCTCCCTTGCATCACCTTCATTATTTTTTTTTTCTATTATTGGTCCACGTATACTAGCTATTTAACAGTAGCTGAGGATTGTTCGCAGCTCGATTGTTTCATATACTTCCGTAGTAGAGGAGACGGAACCGACAACAACAAGAGCAACAACTATTGAGTACTTCGTTTATAAAATACGATCCATTACGAATTACATACCGTGTGTGTGTGTCTGTGTGTGTGGGTGAATGGAAGCAGATGGTCGAATTTTGTTATTGATGGATATCGATTTTGAATGTGTTTACTTCTAAAGTGTGCGTAGTGATAACATTTAGCCTAAGATAACCAAATAATCATTATTTCTCGTTCGCTACATATATAAAAAAGCAGAAGACTTACGTCTAAGAACTACTATTGAAAATTTCCATTATGTATAATTTCGTTCGTATTAACGCACGGAATTAATAAATGCAGATTTTTACCCATCCGGCGATTCTTGGGAACGTGTTGTAATTAAATAGACCAGCAATATTTTTTTTGTTGTCATAGATTGTTGTGACGACCCTTTTTCCGCGTCTAGTTTCTCGATCGTTCATAATGAAGCCGCACTATTCTAGTGCGCCATCTGCTGCCGTCTCCGCTATATTTCCAATGGCAATGTTGACAGTGGTCGTAATCTAAAGAGCGAGACGTGGACGGAGGTAGTTTTGGTCGTTTTTGTACGCTCGTGTGTTGCAGTTAAGTGCGAAGAAAAAGGACTTCGATCGTTACTGCCTGCTGAGGACCCTTAATCATCACAATTTCATAGAAATCACTTCCTAGTCTGTATCCGCGCTTCCTTTTTCTCTGCTGTCTGTTTTTTCTCGCAACGATGGAAGGTAGGTGAGTTATGGCTCCTCTCTTCGCTTGGCCTCCTAGGGGTCAGTAGGATATCAACAGGAGCTAAGATTGACGTGGAAAATATAGTGTTTTTTCAGCCATCTATTTTGTACATCATGTAGGTCATTAGTGACGTATTTGATGAGGTAGGCATAAAGAAGACCTATTGTGCTGAAGATTAATCACATGGTGTTGCTGCATCGATCTATGTTTTACTGATAGGACAGTGATTGTGATCGTAATCTAATTTCGGGATTTAAGGTACAAATACTGCATCCTGTAAACAAGAGACGAGCGCTAATAGATGCCAGCCACCTAAACGAATGCATAACCCCTCAAGTTAAGATGTGAGCGAGACAAAATAGATGGCAAATTTCAATGGGCGATTTAGTAGCTATAGTACCGCGATAGGAATAGGTAACAGGGCATTTAAATCTTAAAGACACATGAGAGGCCGAATGGAGCTTTTGGCCAATAAAGCCTTTGAAATTTCACATAAGGTTGACTTTGATCGAGAATAACTTTGCGCCTAAGCTAAATATTGGCTTCCCGATGACAGCATATGTGACGACACTGATCTTAGAGAAATATGTTTGAAAATGTGAAAGAAAAGACATCTACTGAGCTTCGTATTTGGTACGTTTACCACACGATGGCTCTGATCACTGCTGCAATTTAACTTGCCGTATCCCGAATGCTCTTTCACACCGCCACGCACAAGTTCTGGGTCCGCTACTATTTATGTGAAGGTTATATCGTAAGATGCTCACGATCCCTTGTTTGACCCTGACTCGTACTTTGACACAATGTCACGTGATTGCAATCGAATACGAGTCAGGCAAATCTCCAGTCCGTGGAAGCACTTGAACACCGTTAGCGGTAAACACTTGGTCGTATGACCATGCATGTATCTGTGGTTCCCATTGTGGAATCATTCTATTATTACCTAGGGTGGCAGTTTTCTTTTGACTAACCTTACAGTATAGTCGTGCTTCCATAAACCCACTGACGAACTGTAGAGTTGCTGTACCGTGGGCGGTAATCAGTCTACAGGTTAAATTACGTAAGATTCATGGAACCATTTCTTGGAACGCCCTTAGCTGCAACGAGAGTCACTACCCTAAACCTCAAAAATGCATTTCGTTTGAAAAAGACCCTTCTTCGGTCAAGTTTGATTTGCACCACACACTCCAGTAAATGTACTTCCTTCCAAAAGAGTTTAAACTGTTTTTCAATGCTAAATGTACTCTCACTGCAGCTTTCACATTTAAAAAAAAAACCTAATACAGTGTCAAGAGATCAATTTGTTGAAAGGGTATTGACTGTTTTTGTGGTAGATGTCTATAAGGTTAAATAATTGTCAGTCGCGTACGATCGTTGGTGTCGTTCGAAAGCTAAGATTTACCAGTGGTAGATGTGCTTGAATTGTTGGATGCCTTTACTCAGACCAAAGATAGGGCATCTGGAATATTTTCTGCAAGAATTCGCTATGCTTTAAAAGTCTAACATAGTAAAGGCACGAAATGCTGTCTAGGCCAATGAAAAAAACTGTGATACGTTACTGGAGTGAACGATCTACGTTTTCGTTCTGGAAACTTCAATGTGAAAGATGCTCCTCGTAGCGGTCGACCAATTGTGGAGAAACCTGATGAGGTTACGACAAACGCTGGGTAAGATTGGATAGCGATAATATCATTAAGGAAACAAATATTCACCACAAAGCAATTTCATACATTTGAAGACAGCCGGCTGCTACAAAGAAAGTTCAATGTTTGCATGCCAGCCAGATTGTCGCGGCAAAACTTACTCGATCGTACCCGCATCTCTACGGAAACACAGCAAATTCAGGTCACTTGAATCGGTTGGTGACGAGTGATGAAAACTGTATCACACAACAAATAAAAAAAAAAGATGTTTCTATGTGTTTATTATGCTATGTGCTTGGTGAGGTCGGAAAGGAGTTGTGTATTATGAGTAGCTCCCACCTGGAAAAACCATTGATTCTGGATTAACAAGATTATAATAGGCCATTGAAAAGATTCGATCGAGTCTGATGAAGCTACAGGAAAGGCGTCGTCCTTCGTCACGACAGTATCAGAGCACATAAATCTTAACCTATCCGGCAAAATTAGAGGAAACCCATATTGGGGAGTTTTAGGCATCGGCCGCATAGGCCGGATATTCGGGCATCAGATATCTATTATTTCTATCCACGCAGAAGTTCGACTGAAAGTATGTAAAAATCATACACTATCACCTAGAAACCATAGAGGTGTGTCGATGGCGGGAATATGTTATTACGGAAAAAATTGGCGAAATTATAACTTAAAAAGAATGGTTAATAGTTTCACATTTAACAATGTGAATTCAACAACGGAATTCCAAAGTGGCTCTATTTGGTAGGCCAATGACTGTATATTATAAGTAAAGGTCTATTAAATCAAGCGGGGCAGATTATGGGCAAATTTACAACATTTCAGCAGCTTAGAAAGCAGTAACGTTAGCTTCGTTTAGTACGCATTAGGTACTAATAGAAGACGACTCTTCATGCTAAATCGTTAAAGCCTAAAATTTAAGACCAATGAGGAAAAAAGAGGAAATGAAATGATGATGATGATGATGATCCCACGACCTCTTCCTCACCTTCGGATTCTTCCAGCAATGAGAAAAGAGATAAGTAAACAGCAGATAGGGCTTCCGATGGTAGTACCGCCTACAAACGTATAATACGGGCAGCTGATGGTGTCTGAAGTTGGACATGGGACATCTTGTACCCGATTTAATGATTTACATTTGGGCAACTTGCATTTGGGTTCTAAGTTACACAATCAAGGTACGTTCGGTAATGGCCTTGCGACAAATCTACATACATTGTCAACATCTGCACCGAACAAAGAGTATCTCAAAAGGTGCATACACTACTGGCAATTACTTGGTGAGAAGTTTGTTTAATGTTTGCTGAAGATGGCGAGTTTTAAACAAACAAGTGAATCTGAACACCTGTGATAATAAAACATCTTTTACTCAAACAGATGGAACAGACGAAGTATCTTGTCCATATTCGAAACGAAATGTCGATGGACATCTTCTTTCGAGGGTATGTAAAAGGTACACTTGAAGATAGCCGAAAATGCCTAATATCATTCAATTATTAATTAAGCATTAATGAAGCATAAAAGTTTGAATCGATAGCCCAATATTATGATCAACATATCAATCACAACGGCAGCCATCTTGAACATCCGTGGAAGCCTGTGGATTATTTCACAATCAAATATTTACCTACGTGTAAATAGAAGCTGGGCATTATTTAATAGTTTCAGGTATCGTATCTAGTATTTCGATATACTCTAGTTTAGCTGTTGTGCAGTAAGACAACGATGATATGGCCAGCCCCTGTGTGTGCCAACAGACAGTTGAGATGGGATAACGTAATTTTACGTAAAGATCCGACTTCTTATAGAACTCTTTTCACAGTACTTTGGATTTACTGCCGTTTTCATGATGCTACGACTAAACGGGCCTGTGAGAGTAGCGGTTGAGTAAGATCACTTGGCGTTCAAATTTGTTTTACATATTGATTCAGCCACTGTTCTTCGGGTCGACACCATCATTTGCTGTTCTCTGTTGGATTATCAATGTTGACGTGACATTATATAGGCAAGTACCATTTGCGATGACGACGACGACGAATAATTTAACGGTTTTCTATATTGCCAATACCGATACCAGTTGACCCGATACTATTGTCTGACTTCACCGTCACTGCGACAATGTAAAATCAATTTTGAAGCCAGGTATCATTTCCAAACCGTTTACGAATAGCCCCTTTTGTCGGCTGCCGAACTATTCACACTGTTATTAAAATGTATAGTCATATATATATACACATATCTATACATATATACACATATCTATACATATATGTAAGCACTCTTAGAACATCGTTGAAGCTTTCAGTATACGCACGGTGGGGCACTTCGCTTAGCGACTGGTGCAATTTTCACAATGTCGGCGTCGCAAAATACTTTCCCGATATAGACAATGAATTTAGACGATGGACTGCCCATACATTCGGCTCAAAAATCGTTGGACGGTGCTACCGTATTAGAGAACCGACTATGTAAAGCCCGAAGGAGAAAAAAATGCAATATATTATAATGCCCCACAAATGAAGGCACTCAACAAATAGATGCATCACGTTAGGCAAGAAGGGGCCAACACTTGTGTGCAGTGATTAGGTTGTGTATTCAATATACAACCTTGTTAGAAATCGAAACACCGTGGTGCCTCAAGCTCCGTGGAAGAAAGTGCGTTACGTATGCAGGTAATGCGTTAACATTCCAGATGATGATATATTATTATAGATAACATAACATAGATCTCTACCGCCAATTAACTGTCAATCTGTCTTTCTCCCTATGCACCTTTGGATTGAAAAGCCCCTCTCGATGTACATTATGAACATCCTATGCCACAATACATAGCATGAATGATATATGTAGCACTGTTTGGCTTCTGAAACCGTCTTCGAAGAACAACTCGCAGTAGCCGACCCGCGTGAATTTTACATATGCGTGTGAGTCATCATACCAGGCTTTTGAGGCCAGATGAACCTATTAGCTTCATCTGGCCTTGTTCAGTGGGCTAAGAGTTTAGGCATCAGCGACAAAGTGCCTTGCTTTTGCGATGCAATCGCATTCATGCTGTAGTGTACGTTGAATTTAATGTATAATTTCTAGTATACCTCGTAAAGCGTTTAAGACAGGCGTCAAAACAAAACTGAGCCAAAGAGAAAAAAAGCTTCAAGATGTAGCTTGTTCCCATTTGTTCAAAAGATACCGGTCGCCCAATACGAGCAAGAACAGTAGCAGGAGGATAGTCGATTTTGACGGTGTTTGAAAACGCCTTCCCGTTGCGGTGGGCGACAATGTATGAAACTGAATGAGAAGCCAGCGAGCGAATAACGAGGTTACCGCCATAAGAATTTAAATATTGTTACGTTCGCTGTATATAGTATAATGTGTAGTAACTATTTGATTTACACTGGCATTTATAGAGGATATAAATATATATATCCTCCTATATATAATCCTATTATATATATATATATATATATATATAATAGGATTTCAATCGTATTCAGTAACTAGGCAGCAATTTTGTTAAGTTGAATATCGTCTCTAACTAAAAACCCTCAACGACTATCTGTAGTACTTTTATATAATAACACTCTCTATTTGGCTGTTGCGACTACGTGTCCCTTAACAAAGCTATGTACGTAAGCAAATTAACAGTTGTTACGCCGCTAAGGGAAGACTTCGCTTTTTTCTTGTATTTTCCTATAGGTTTTCTGGGACGATTAAAAAAATAACAAAAATAAACCGTATTCTAGACTTCAACTTATCATCACACAATGATGCGGGTGAGAATGAAGCAGTCAGTACGCTCTGTTCATTATATCTTTATACCGTGCAGAACCATTAATAGTATACATGATAAGGGATAGACGTGTAAACAGGTAGCGTCCGAATCCTATCGAAGAAAAATTACCTATAAAAATGAAGATCATTGGACCTTTCGGTCCTCAGTGTGGTATATATATATTAGCCCTGACGGAAATTGAACTCGTAAATGGCAACTTCAAAAATGGAATTTAGCATATTAGTGCTTTAGGGCGAAGTAGTACTAGTGTGAGTTTCGCTATCATTTGAATAGATAAAGTATTTTTACCCTAAGTTATTTGAAAATGGCTAATTGGCGATGTTCTTTTGATGTAGACGCTTTATATAGCTTATGCGTATCCTGTGATTTCCTGCTGTTATCTTTATATACGCAAGCGAAGATTGACGGTCGTCTTTCATCATAGACCACCACATTCTGTTGCGCTCCAAATGACATGGGGCTGAAGAGTGTCTATATTTGTCGAAGAAATAATGACATCGAGCGGGCCGAGCTGAACTCCTCCGCTGAGCTGAAATTTCTTTCGTTCAGTTGCTTGATTCGTTCCGTCAGCTGCTTGACTCCTCCACTACTACGTTAACGGACTACAAGAGCCAACTACAGATCTATAACTCTCCTGTCCTGATGACACCTGCACTATCCTTCCTTTGTCGTCAGAGTTGCTGTGCGACTACCACCTACTGCGCGATTAGCAAAACTGCTTGTGATTGTTGTGATGGCGGTCACCGGTCGGGTGACCGGTAGAAAATAGTTAGCCCTATTCGGTGGTTGGACATCGGATAGCGGCAGCAGAGGCGTAGGTAGCGATGCCAAAGGCTGGAGTGAGGCAGAACATGGGCAGCGTGGTCCACGTCGAGGTGCGCGGATGGGGCGGGAAAGGAGACGTCCGCTACGGTTGTTAAAGGTGGTTGTAATGGCGGCGCTAGTGGAAAGGGGCTGTTTGTGCACTGGGCTAGAATATCAGTTGACGTCAACATGCGACGGCCACTGTTGCCCTATTGCGCAGATCTGAAGCAGCCCGAATGGAACGGAATTTATCGACTTCTCGCGGGTCGTACGATGCTGTTGCCGTCGACTATGGTGATAGGACCAATGAGAAAGAAAATAGATACGAGTTTAAAGAGAAATAAAGAAACGTACCCTCACAGAGCAGCAGACTAGAGGGAGCCGAGAGCGAAGGTAGAATGAAAATAATACGAGAAAAAACATCGACGAAGCTTATAACACAAGCTGAAGCGAGAAATATTCGCTCCGTATACACGTACGTCCACATGGAGACAAACAAACCTGCCAGACAAATTGTGCCTTCAATATACAAAGTTTACTCATCATCTGTTTCTATCACGTTTTACTTTATTTTATGCCTCTGTGAAGAAACAAAGGTTACGGATTAAAGACTGCAATGGCTATCAAAAGGTTCCTGAGACCCCTAAGGATATAAACCAAAGGCATTTCTTAGGCTCTTCGAAATGGGGTCAGATTGTCGTGACGACTTAGGCATTGCGTACTCAGTGGATACCAGGTCCCGGGAACGCTAACAAACAGCTAGTCGTATTCAGTTGAACCTTGAAACAGCAGGCGACTTCAAGTCAGCTGATAGAGTAGACAAGGGAACTCATTTTACACGTTGTGACCATGTCCAAAGCGATGCAATATACCCGTGTCGTTTTTTTTGTCGCAAACGAGACGAAGTGGAGCCGCCGTGTATTTGTTTGCTCATCCACTGACAGGATGACAGTGGGGCATGCCAAAAGCAGAAGCACATACACACACTCGCCTATCTAACCTATCCGGTTTGCACGGTAACAGCGCGCACTGAATTGGACTCTTCCCTTTTTGCACGGATGCACTTCATAGATATATATTTTCATATAAGATGAGGCGAAAGTCGTTTGACAGACGGAAAGTCTTCATTTCCCATCTGTTCAATTACCAAGAGACGCACAAAATGCTGCAATAAGGAGCGAATGTGACTGTCAACAAGTTTGTAACAGGAGCATTCTTATTACCATCTCTCTCTCTCTCTCTCTCTCTATATATATATATATATATATATTAGATTGCTACCGTAGAGCCGTCGCATAGATTTTTTCTGGGCTGCTAGGATTTCACTTTGGAATGACCTGCAAATCTGATAGAGCCGATTAGAGGAACACTTTTTGGGGGCATAATCGCAGGGCATAATTAAACTTCAGTTCACTGCATTATCAACATATACCAGTGTGCTATTATACCCTTGTCATCATGCTTAAAACATGGTGTTATGAGAATATAGAAATGGTATTAGAACGCTTTTTTATATGTGTTGCAAAGTTCGGTATATCTTTTATTGCGATCTTTACGTATCTATTGTTACCTTGGCAAATGTAAAATGAACATTCTCCAACTGTCAAGAGACTTTTGCGTCATATATATATATATATATATATATATATATATATATA
>NW_019212976.1:473020-568778 GCF_002532875.2 Varroa jacobsoni
TGCTGAAAGTAGCATTTTTGAACGGCCTTGAATCGGGCATGCGCCGATGTACCCGACAGATGGCAGGCGAAATCAAAGCAAATTTCATAGCGGTGGCAAGAAATGCCCTTGTCCCCAAGGTCGGGACCTGCTGATCTAGTAAGTTAGGATGCGCTGTTGTCAAGGCTGGTCGTTTACTTTACACATGGAGTGCTATGATATCTGTGCGAGATATCCTCAGGAGGGAGGGGGAATGACATGACAGCACTGTTATATACCTCTATTTATTCCTATGCATGCGCAGAGCCATGCATCGATTTAGCAAGCGCAACTGCCAGAAACACCATCGCTGATCTGACCGCCGCCATGAGCGGCTGACCCACCTTCGCTCCGCCCCCTATTGCACTCTCTTATCCATTCATCTACATAGACATCGTATTTGACATCTATGCAGCTAACCTTGCTGACGCATACACACACAACGACGATCCCTGACACCAGCGACATGGTAGCGTACAGCCGTAACTGCCTATCTGCCAGCTGACCGTTGATAAAAATGCTCGACGACGCAATAAGTGACGTCCCCGAAGCTAGCACGCAGGGACCGATACTCTACTAGCATAGATCGGGTCGAAGTTGCATATTAACACGATGCTCACAACGACAATAGAACTAACTGGGGGACTATAGGTAAAGTCGGCAGCCAACCATTGTTTGATGTCATCTTCAGACATTTACGGACATACCTACATTTAGTATGGTTGTAGTAGTAAATTTACACAATAGGATTATGGGTAGTGGTACGAGGGCACCGGGCCCGATGGAGACCTTCGGCAGCAGCACGATGCCGCTAGGTAGGTAGCTAGCCGGAAGGCGTTACAGGCCGCAGCCACACGGGTGTACTGCGTGGGGGCAGCACGGCCAGTAGCAGCGGCTGAGTGGTACCGTTAGCAATGTAAACAATACACACCTTGCTGCTAGTCTTTAACTAACGGCCTAGTTCTGGCCCGTCTCGGTGCTTCGAATTCAATCTCATGACATGAAAAAATCTCATAGCGGCCACCATTACCGTCGTCGTGATCAGCATCATTCATCGGCAACAGACAAAAACGAACGACCAGACGAGCCCTTGTGGAAGTAAGCTAAACATTACAAGTTATCAGCAGGTCTAGGATGAAACGGCGAATCAATAGGGCTACAACGAGCAAATAGTAAAAGCTGACTAGTACGGATTGATTGATTGATTGATTGGTGGATCTCGTACTGGGCAGCGTCGACGGCGGGATTTATTAATAAGATTAACATGATGCTGGGGACAAAAAGATTGTTGGTTGTTTAAACTCTGCGACTAGTGATTCGTACTGTCGAAGGGTTCCCAACGACCATGTTGTTGTATCTACGACCAGGCTTTTACCTAGTAACACAGAGTGGCCTGATCTTCAAAAAATGTACTGTATTAGTAGCAACTCGCGAAAGTAGCAAGGGTCAACCTATCTATATATATCTGTCGCTTCTACTGACAACAAAGCTTGTACGTTCCGAACAGCCTTCTTGCAGGCTTCTGAACAGCCTTGTACGCACCATATGTAATTTCTCAATCAATAAGGAATTACGCTTCCCCATTATTCTTTTGAAGGCATGGGAAGTCCCGTGTAACACGGGTTCATATCGAGTAAGCCAAAATTGGATATTCCTTTACTCAACCCAAAAAGTAGTTGAAGCATGGAGATGAGGTCAAGCAATTGCATGCTTTCCGTTTCCACGCCAGCAGCTTATGAATCTCTTGGGAAACTCAAATAGTGGATGCCCCTGACGTGCTTTGCAAGTATTACTATCATATCCCGTCCGAACCTCCATGACACTGCCACCGAACTCGCTTTCTTTCCAGGGATACGCCGTTCTATTGCCAGATCCACGTTCCGGCTGGCGACAAGAGATTGAACCATGTCTAGTCTATGACGATCGCATGTTCCATAAATATTTTTTGTCGCCTGAAATTACGCAAAATACGCCACTCGCATTCACTTTAGATTGGGTTAAAGCTAATTAGCGGAAAGCTTATTTTTGCTCAGTTTTTGCACTTTCAGTATCTGGTTACCGTTCTGTAATACGTTACATATGAAATGCCAGTTTTGGCTCACAGAGCCCAAGCTCTGCTTTTATGAGAAGCTTTCTAGATCCTTCTAGCCGCTTCCTTGTCTTTGGAGCCCCGAGATCTTGTCACCTATTTGCTGGTCTTAAACGCTTAATATATAACGCTCGATGCTCAACTACTATTCAACGGTCTTTTCAATGCTCTTCAACCTTCCTTCCTGAAGCGTTTACATTATCATGCACAGAGATTTTGCTTAACGCATTCTTACCTAACGTCTTTTTCAATCTTGGAAAAATAAACAGCTTAACTACTGGGCATGGATTTTCGAGATTGAAAGATGTTTTGCCTTATAAATTAATTTCCCGTTAGAATACACTTACAGATCTATAGGAAACGAATGTATTTTGCAAATTTCGTCTGCTAGTGGCGCGTTGCTCAGAAGTTATTTGGTTTTAAAGGTTGCCGGAATCGCTTTAGAAGCCTAATAATAAACAGTGGCCTGTGTGTGTGCACACGTCCAATAACAAGTAATTTCGAAGCCGGCTTGTTATATATTCATCCATATTCATCATGTAAAACTCGATATCGTATCTCTCACAAATTTGTATGCGTTCATCAGTACAATGAGGTCATTTCATAGGTTAGGATGAAACGCACCAAAGCAAATAATTGGATAAAAAGGATACCTGTCTCTCATCATGTTGCTACTACCTGTTTTCATCTAAAAATATAGATCAGACTTGAAAACAGTTTCGTAGAGGCCTCCGTCATAGGAACTGAGGCGTCTACGAGAAATCAGAAAGAAAACAAACGCTGAAGCGACCTGTACACCTACATCATGGCTATGAATTCGATTAATCATGTTGACTGTCTATGCAGACACAGTCCAGCGGCCGACGTTTTGAACATGCACACTAATTTATCAATGCAGCTCAATGTGAAGTTCAAAAGCGATTAGTATATTGTACAGTAATGCATGAAATCAAGCTCAGTATGTACAAACAAGATGACCAGGCCACTGCGTCCATTGCTCCAGAGAGAGAGGTTCTCGCTGTGTCGGAATGATCTGCTGAGTGCACATGAATTGACGCACATAATCATTTGCTATACTATATATGCACTTATATTACGCATACGTTATCCAACTGATGCGTATATACATATGTGGTGTGACGATGATAACGGATGACGGGTAGTCTTTTCTCATGTTATTTTTGCCCGCTCAGCTTCTTCTCCTTCTACCTCTGTCTAAGTCTCTTTTTTTTTTTTGTTAAGATGACACTCTAAACACTCAACCAGTTGAGGCAGGCGGAATTCGATTCCTTTTTGCCGGTCCTCTCAAAAGAGTTGGATAAGTGGCCCTCTGGTTTTGTGTGTTCGTCCGTTAGCTGTCCTGCTTTTTTGTCTACCATCTGCTGCCGCGACCGACCCGCACCGCCATAACTGTATCATCTCATCTATCGAAAAAGCGGAGCTTGTCCTATAGGTAGTAACCGAGCGCGCTTCAGCCGCTGCTGCTAATGACCGTGTGCGTGTGTGTGTGACGATGACGACGCTGAAGAAGGCGCACTGGCACACGTAATACACTGTTACTTTGTCCATCGTGTCAGTCTAATACGTTAGGCCACCAAAATCATTACCGAAAGGAACGCAGGACATGATCTCGTAGCCGTTCTGTAGTTATCATATCTGTACGGATTGGTTGGGCCGAAGTAGTATTTACTGTCTCAAGTGGCAACTCTGGAGTGAGGAGAGTTTATACATAAACTTTCCTCACCCCGGGGATAATGTATTTTGATAGCAAATGTAAGGGCTAGGTAAACACACGCTTTATACGGGGTCAAATATAATATATCTAGAAGGGGAGCTGAGGTTTAACAATTAAAAAATAAACGGAATACAATCAATACGTAATCTTGCACGAACCGTAGCTATTTTCGCCTAGATTTTTCGGCTGGGGCGGTATGGTTGCTCATGGGTACTGGGCGCTGATGCCGTTGTGTTACAGGTATGTAGTAGTCCGGACGGATTTTGTTGAGACCTTGATGGATTCTCTTGGTGGTGACCAGTTGGCCTGATAACTTCCCTCCGCGCCTTTCTCCTGTTGCGATCCTTCGCACAATGGGCCTCTTCTTGCTGTGTTGGTGTAACAACAACAACAACTTAAGGTATCTATTCGTCCTGTCCACATGAAGCCTTGGCCCCATGCGTTTTGCAGATACAGCAGGCCAGTACAGCAACAGATACGGTGGCAATGGAAGCAGAGGCAGCGCTTGTAACACGCATTAGCTCCTTCTCACTCATTTACCACATTTTATCCATCGGCCTGACAATGACAACTAAGCAGTATTACTGAGACTGCTGCTGAGGCTGCTATTGGTCGTCTTCTTGTGTCTGTTCGCCTGAGTCGACAGAAAGCGAGTGACTGGGTAACTGTGGTATCTCTACGGGGCGATGCCAGTGTCCACTTCTCTTTTCCTCGTAGGTGTTTGCCCGACAGATTGACTACCCGTCCGTCCATCCATCCATCCATCCATCCATCCCTTCGTTCTTGCAGGCAACACGGACCGAATGAAGACGGGCTGTTATTGGTCGTAACAGGACTTTGGAGCGCGTCTGTGGCAGCGAAACGCGACCGTGTGTACGTACATATAGGTGACATAGGTCATTATTCTACTCACCAAACGCAACAGCCTCGGCAACGGCTGGTGGTGATGGCCGCTGCTACCGTCGTAAAAATGAGTCCTATTATGTGTATGAAAGCGATAGCAAGAGCTGCGTAGCGTCATAGCTAGCTACTTGTGGCGTTGTATGATGATGCATCGGCATTATAATTGCTTAGCTGGCTAGGTATTCGGTTGGATCGATGTGGGAAGTCCTGCTGGAAGCCACGATCATCTGTTGACAACCGACTGGCAGGGTAATTACTAGCACTTACCTTCAACTTTCTAGGAAAACCGCGGCCTCAGCCGAAAAATAATGGTCTGCTACTGTTGTCCGCGCATTCTTTGGACTATTCCAGGCAAAGAATTGGGGAGACCAAGCAACGGTTTGGTTTGGTATGGTATGGCCGACTTGCTGCATATCATCCGAAAATCATCTAAAATGAGTGGAATGATGATTGCTAGAAGGATACGCAACGAAAGGCATACAAACATTGAAAGTACAAATGTTGCTGCGACACGAAATGGATCTCTAGCGCTGTGGACTTCTGCTTACTTAGTTATTTAAAACTAAATAAATACAGCCTTGTTATGGGACCAATTAGTTATCTTCTATAGTATCTGAGGTAACCTGTATAAGGTTGGCCATTATTATGCATCCATCTAGACATCCACCATTCACGAATACTAACTCTGAAAGTTCCATTCGATCTATTGTTTTGGTCACTTTAAGATTTTTTTGTAGGTGGAGCATGTATGAGAACAAACAACATGACCGTTTTAATAAATCAAAAGGATTGATTTGTGTAAATGAGCGCTGCCTATACTGTGTAGGTATAACTCGAAGAGAGTTAAATAATAGAAATATTCGATTAACTATGCTATGTATTCGTTAGAATCAATTGCTTGTTGCTTCGATGGCACAGGGATCATTTGAAATGACGGCTACTGTTTACCGTAGTGTCGAAGACAATGGCGGTCGCTTTACGTTAGGATATACTCTCTGTCTATATATCTGAGCACTCACTTACTCAAGCGTCAACTTTAAGCGGTGAACGCAAGCTTCCTGAATGGTGTCGTATTGTTGCCGCTGTTATTATGCCGACTGCAGGAAGGTCCGTTGTTGAATAGGCTCGTTCGAGTCACCTAATCGTCGATCGACATCGCTGGCTAGTGATATCTATAGCCTTTTCTAATAACCTATTAAAAAAAATCTGGAAATGTTCTATCATCAATCATTTGATCTAGTTGGATCTATTACATGATTGCTAATCTCCGGCTACGAGGACCGCTTTGCACTCTTTAATACCGTTAGGGCAAAGTAGGAATAACTTCGAATATTTTGTAGTTCTGCGAAAGCCGTAACACAGTGATGTTAGCGTACGTCATGTTATTTCAGTGAGCGGCACCATTGGGGCAATACGACAACATTATCGTTTATGTTGCTTTGGTAGATTAGGGAAAAGGGCAGATTGGATGGGTCGCGATCTGTTTCCGTTCTGCCAGCTATAGAAATTCACGCTTGCATTGCGTGTGCGAGGCTAAGTGGCACTGATATTATGTTATTGATTGGCCTTGGTATTGTAGTTTTATATGGGGGGCAATCTAAAATAGTGAATATTATTATTGTGTAATAGCATCTATCGACAGGTCATAATTAGCGTTTGTAAAAGCTAGCTTCACGATCACATGATTTTTCATGTGCCTACAAATGTACGATACACCGATGCACAGTACGATAGTCCTAAGCAAGAAGTAGCAGTAATAATCGAAATTGATATTATCAGTAGGCACAGTTGTCCCTATAGCAACGTCACTAAGGCACCTATGCGATGCGAGCTCTATGTTGTCACAAGCACACGTCCTCTCTATCCTCTACACTTCAGCCGCCCACCAACGAAGCATGTCAGCGAAAACCTGTTTGTCCTTTCAAATCGGCTACGGATAAAAGCTTCAGCCTGAAGAAGATGCGCATCGAATTGTCCAATTAGTCTACGTGGTAGGTGTCCTGCGTTTTTACGATGTATTCTAATTTAGTACGTTTATTAGCCGGGAACCGAGGGAAATCGTAGCAAATAAGCAATTGTATTCAAGAAAATTGCTTAAACAGTATAAATTGCGCGGTACTGGCACGAATGCTGACAAACGGTTTTTGCGAGCGATCACATGGCTGTTCAGCATTTATCTGCAATAGGAGCATGATTGTACATAGTACACGGCCGTAAGAGAAGGTGAAATTTAACTCAGGCTTCGATGCCCCACCGCAAATAATGCTTCGAGTAGTTTCTTGTAGGCATTTCAGTTGAAAGAAGTACATTGGGTGCGATGTTACTGTGCTAGAGTAATTGTCACCTGGGGGAATCGGTGTATAGGCTTAATGTGAAATGCCATCCAGTAGTTCAGAGCTTGCTGCGTGTGCTTGAAGGGGAGCTAGCGAGCTTCCTTGATCGAATTGCTGAGAGCCCTTGTCATCGGTGTCAATATGCTATCGGCGATGGTGGCCACTTGCATTTTTCGACGCTACTTTTTTCGGTTCAGCTCGCGCTATTGCCGCCGGCCTTGTTGTAGATTTTCCGAGTGTTCCATCCGTCCTCCGCAACGATAAAGCGTTAAAGTGCGCGTATCCCACAAGGAAAGTAGAGAAGGCCACAGACGACACCACTCTCAAAATACGGCTTGCTAGGACCAATAAGTAATTACATTTCTTGTTTTCCTATTTTCTTGGGCTTTGCTGAGTCGGTGGTCCGTTGGGTCGGCGGGAGTGGTTCGAACATTTCCCGAGGGGACTTCGCGCTGCTAGTGGATTCTCTAAGCTGAGAAGAGATCGACGAGCGATGGCGAGAAGGACAACAAGTGCACAAAGGTCATATTGTCTGACGAAATACATATCATCCTTTTTAATCGTTGTTGTGTTCCGAGGAGTGAAAACTACACCGAAGGTGGGGCAGCTGGTTGTTCGGTAGCCAACGAAAAAATAGCAGCAAAAAGGTGGAGACGCCTTATACCGGTGCTGATTCACGTTCTGGCGATGCTAGACGTGGCTAATCTCGACAGAAGCTGTTACTGGTATAACCATTGCACTTCGTTTTGTCGTTGGCCATCCTGACTTCATAGTAAACGTAACCAAATGTGGTGTCAAACATTATTTTACCTTTGGTGATCGCCGCTGCTTAGACAAGCAGCGGTAATGATTAACAGTGGCCACCGATCTATCCAAAGTGTAGCTAGCTAGTGGTCCGTTTCTATCGCAAAAAGAAACCTAGTAAATCGTCGAAATGAAATTTCTATGAATCTTACGCCTTATTTATGTTGTTTAATTATAGTAATGTGCTAGTAGTTTATTGAAACATTTGATTAGTTAGTTAAGGTTAATTTTAGGCTTTTATAGCTCAGTACTGAAATGTACGCTGTCTTGCATATTGTTTCATCTATAGTGTCGACGGTTGGCTGTTTTATCACTCCCATCTTATCACCCCCCGTGTGTCCTAAACCTGCTTCTAGCGCTCTTTGTGAAAGTAAACTGTGCAGATTTAAAATTCAATCAATCGTGCTATGGCAGATAAAGGGCTACCATGAAAAATGGCACTTGCCATAGGGGCCTTTTAGGGCTCGAAAGCCTCTTAGTAGATGTACGAATTAAAGGTAAACGGTATTAACAGTTTGCTGCATAATTACTAAATAATCAGGCAAGATATTGAATTTTGTTTATATTATTTGTCGATGCTCGTTGTGTTATTTGACAACATATTTGGGCAAATGAAATTGCTTTTCGATTGCTTTGCATTAAAATCGATAGGGGCTATCGAAAGTATCACAATCAATCGAAAAGTCGATACGCCACCATCGCTTAGTTCTACTACCTGTCGTGTCCTTACTTATCCTTTACGTATTTTGCAAACTTCCTATTTTTCGTGTGAATTTTTTCATGTATATGCCACATGGCAAATGCCTTTATATAAATCTGCCTTTATACAAAAAGTTTTCGAATTTAAAAGTTGCCATAAACAAATAATGTTTTTGGCGATTGCGTTCACTAGGTCCTATAGGAACTAGGTCCTTTTTTCCGATAGTGACCTAACAGAGTTTCCTCTATAACAGGGTTTGAATATACTGACAGATTTTTTTTTCAAATAAATTCTTTTTTACTGCCAAGCACATTTTTTTGTTAACACTTCATTCAAACACTTTTCCATTAATTTTAGCCAGTATTTGTCGGTGATCACCAATGAATCTAACTTACGGCAATACGTACAGTCTGATATATGAAATTGCGCAGCCCCGAAGCGTACTTTTGCAGCGTGAGGTATTTTAATCGTTAAAATCGCAAATTTTAGTCGTTAGCGAGTGAGTCCGTGTTACGAAGCTGCTGAACGCCTTCATTCATTAAGCCTACCATACAGATCAAGCGTATTCCGGAAACAGTGAAGCTGCAGCGTGGCCGTCTACCGGAGTCTACTTTATACTGCTGTGTACATAATAGCTTATTTGTGATGTTTATAGCGTTATTATCTACATAGCTTATAGTAGACACATTGCCAAGCCCGTCCAAACTCAGAAGCGGTATTTTTTCATAATCTGAATCCGGTTCAATACGCAGTTAGGTTTGACCCGTCCACAATATAACAAATAACTTCCTATATTCGTATGCTTAACTAGCATAGCATTAGGAACCTATTATCTACTAACTAATAATTGTAATTTTTTTTTTGTCAATTGATTAATTTTGCAGTATGTCCAACAGTAGAAATCAGAAACAACCCGTCGAACTTTGAACAGCTTCGAAATTGTAGTGTCATCGAAGGCAATCTTGTTATCGCTGTACTTCAATACCGAAATCCGAAGAAGCCTGATGAGCCCGATAATCTAAACTATAGCTTTCCTGAGCTCCGCGAGATAACCGGTTACGTGGTAGTATTTCGCTCGCATCTGAACAACATGACCCGACTTTTTCCGAATCTAGCTGTTATCAGGGGAATGGATCTATTCGTTGGTCAATATGCGCTGGTCATCTACGAAAACCCACTCATGACAACGGTAAGCAACGCCCTACGTTTACTTGTATAGCACTGACAGACCAAGCAATCATTATCCTGCAAGCAGACCATGCTTAGATTCAACTACTGAACTTTGAATTGAATGTAATAGTATAATCTCATGAACAATAGTTGCTACTCCGGAAAAACTAATCCGACGAGGAGGTTTAGTAACGGCTTGTTTCTTGTATGGATAAATTTATATCTGAATAATTAAGCACTATTAAGAGACGGGATGTGGTAAATATTTACCTCGAATCCTTTGCTATTTACGAATATAGTGGTGATGGAGTGACACCAGAAAATAATACTGAGTTCGGAAGCAAACATGTTGTCATTTGGCGCGGAAAATTGGCGCCCAATGGTAAAGTTCCTGGGAAACAGCATTGTTCCACTGCAGCATAAATTAGGAGGTTGAAGACCTCAAACGGATAGTGCGGTCACGGAAGCTTTAGGGGCGAAGAGAGCGTGGACAATGTTTTCTGTCAGTCCAACATGAAACCTTTCCAAGCGCGTGTTGTGAAACTATAATGAAAATACTGAATATAAGAAAGAGGAGCAAACATCGGTTCCGTTTGGAGTGATTCCACAACTAGAAATACGTGTGGTCTATCCTAAAAATAATTTGCGCGGCGATTATCAACACGAAACTGACTTGGAGCCCGTCGTCGTTATTGGCGAAACCTAGATCAGGCTCAGTAGCCTACCTACCCGAGAAGGAATGACGTCGGGTAGGGGAGAAGCCAGCTCCTATGGCAATGCCGGATGGATGTGCTGATGCTCGTAGATGGACCGGTTGGAAAAAGCTATTAGCTAAATAGCAAAGCGTCAATTTTAGTAGACTTTTTCTGGTCTCACCTATGTGAGTGACAGCATACCGTGTATTCAACAATAGCGCACGACCTTCTCAACACAACCAGGGCTTAAGACGGAACTGAGCAATGGCTTCCGCCCATATGTTCTTGGTCAAGTTCATCTGATTTCGATTGCTTTCATATCTTAAATACGAGAGGTAGCTCTCAGGGCACAAAGACTGTGAGTATGCAAATAATACAAAACAATATGCTTAAAATTAAGCGTTTTTTTTTTTTTCTTTTTTTATTGCTTAGGAGGATTGAATAACTACGAGCAGATGATACTTTGTAAATGTATGCCATTTTACAAATAACTTTAGTTTTTAGCACTTAATAGATTGCTGCCTGATAATTTGACATTAGCTTTATTTCAATTCCTCTGCTACAGTTGGGTTTGAGGAGTTTAACGCACATCATGCGCGGAGGCGTTCGAATTGAAAAGAATAATCGCTTGTGCCACGTGGATAGTATCGATTGGTCTCAGATCACGCAAGACCCGTCAGCACCTCCAGTAGACAACATCTACAATCGAGATCGGAGCATCTGTCCTGGCTGTCAGAGTAGCTGTCCTCCGGACAAAACAGGACAGAGTTACCTTTGCTGGAACTACGAAACCTGTCAAAAAGGTAGCGTGACGGTACCTAACACTATAGAAGTGGTAAAAACGCCTTCTGTTCATGTACTAGATAAAATTATATACAATATTTATTACAATGGTGCTTTATTGTCTACGACCGACGAATCGTTGTAGTGAGACCACATTCTGGGCTTTTTGGTAGCAAAGCGTCGTTTCAAATTATTGAAAACCGTTCAACTAGTACGATTAGAAGGTACGCATATTTACAGCACGTAGAACGTGATCGGTATTGAACAGATCTTACGATTGCCCGACAGAATTTTTATTATTTTATATTATTTATATAAAATAATAAATATATATAAAAAATATAATAATATTTATATAATTACTATTCGCAGACCAGTTTTACTGACGGTATGGACTTTTTCAATTCTTTGCAGTGTGCCTATGTCAAAGTCAAAATGCAACCTGTACAGATGATATGAAGACGTGCTGTGATAAGCAATGTCTTGGAGGCTGCAAGAGCCCGAATGGCACGCAGGACTGTTATGCCTGTCAGAAGTATCGATTTAAAGGACGATGTGTTGACAAATGTCCTAGTAACACGTATGCGGTAAGTAGTGTCATAGTTGCTGGAGCATCATTAGCTAGCGCGACTTTTCGTTTCTATGTTATCAGTTATATTTGGCAGTGGAATATAGCGCATTCTCATTTATGGCAACATTCGTTCTTCGTTTTCCTAAAGGCAAAGATGCACAACAAACACTGCAATATAATTAAAGAGTCGGGTCCAGCGTTCTGAGATTCGAATGTATATTGAAATTAGCTATATTTCTTTGACATGGTTTACCTTTTCAACTTAGAGAAGCTTATAGAACTGGAAATCGTTTACTGCAAAGCAGACAGATTGTTGTTAGATGAAATAACCGCACACGGTTTTTTCTCACTCACCACTGGACAAGAGCGCTGTTGAACACAATTGATCCTAATCAGCCCGTCCATATACGCGTATTCATATATATAATATTCACTGCCACGACTTCCGTCAGCCAAAGGCCGATCCGGCAGCCGATTTGCGGAGCTGCTCAGCTCCCGGAGTGCTACCCAGGGCCTAAATTTCAAAACACTAAATTGTGTGCGTTCGATTTCGCGAGCGTCATAAAGTAACCTTTGGCCGTCTCTCGTTTTTTGTAAAACAAAATTATACCAAAGAGCATGTACCATGCTTTTGTTAAGGTTTACAACTGGTGCTAGTGCTACAAGGGCAAATGGGTACAACATTATTACTCAACACGACGCATACAAGTGCCAGGGAATCTCCAAACGACCCCCGGGAAACTTTCAAAAGATTGAGACGTCTCGCGTGAATCATGTCGGACAACCTTTAGGGTCTCAAGAGATCATTTGGAAGCGATAATGCTTAGAGCAAAGACTCTATCGAAAGGGCTGAATTACATAGTATGTAAGGATCTGTCAATTACTGTCGCAGAAGAATCTTGACGCAGTCAAAGGGGAACCGGAACGCATGCGAGTGATGACCAAATATGAATGTACAAGGTGAGGAGAAAGTACAATTGTTCAAATAACGCTTAAAAACCGACCGAATAAATATGCCAGATCGAAATGATATGCTGAATGGGTTTTACCGTCATTAACAACTATTGCCGAGGAGTTTTAGGAAATGCTATCCGCCAAAGTAAGCCTGAACGGCACGGGTTATTTTTTGTTTTTATCACGATAAGGCACCACTTCGCACGTTGCTTCATTCTGCCAAAAAGCTTAATGTCTGTATTACTTCAATTCCCGTTTTCACAGTCCGATTTAAGTCAATGCCCGGCGCTGCCTTTAAGTATTGCCTCCGACGGCTGGCCCCCAGAACTAATCGAAGTGTTTACATTCAATTTTTAATCATTTTACAAACAATCTCTATGTTTCATCGGAAAGCACGTTGCCACAAGCCTATTATTGCCATATATTCATTAGATCCGGTCCTCAGCACTTTACCCCTGTGAACGTTGACTATCTTCAAAGAAATACCTTCCACGATAGAGAAAATTTAGAAAAAAATGAAAGCAGGACTGGCGTGTAGTTCTACGATGGGGCCTAAAACCTGTTTTGAAGACCCAAAGACCTGCTCGATTTGTTGTGACGCGCACATTAAGTGTTATGCTAAACGAAATAAGCGTGAGAAAGTGATGTGTAATATTTTGACCCAGCAGTAGGCGCACATGTCGTTGGGCGCTTAACACGTAATCAAGTTAGTACATCTACCCAACTTCATGAAATTCAGACTGGAATGGATGACAATGTTGACCGCAAGTCTTAGTCGAAAATGTAGTGATAACGATTAGGCGGTTGTGAGTTAGGGCGACAATGAAATGTAGATGGTAATGTTTTTGATACTAGCATGATTCGTAATTTATGAAGGACTCCCTATGATAATAACGACTATACCTAATAAAAAAAAGATGTTTGACTCTTCAGAATAAATTGTGGCCTGTAAAGGCAAAAACTGATTATGAACACTTTTTCTTACAGCACAAATGCTTTTAAATATAACCATCAGGCAAGATATATTTTAATCTTGTCTGATTCCGACTTTCATTTTACTGTGGCGTTATAATTTTTGGTTTATGACTCACAGTTAACGGCGTAGCTCTTGTACTTATCTTGAGATTTTATCGTCACCCGACTGATAAGTGTTAATTAAACAGGTAGGACAAGATGTACGTTGCAATGCGTGATTAAGCGTATTTAAGCCACAATATTATATACAGTTATACGATACACTATCGCAAATAGTTGAATTTATACTATCTGCAATCTGTATTTGTAAAAAAAAAATACTGCAATAGGTTTTTGTGAAAATCTAAGTATTTGTTTTTGTCCTATACTCAGTTGAATGGGCGACGATGTGTAAGCGAGACCGACTGCAGAAACTATACGACGGCGCTCGTAAAACACTTTAAGGCATTTAACGACAGTGCAACAGCTGAGTGCCTACCACAGTGTCCCGCTGGTTACACAACGAAGCAAGGTGCGCCCCACTCGTGCGAAAAATGCAAAGGTCCCTGTCCACATGTATGCACCATGAATCGTGCGATTAAATCTATTCATGACGCCAAGTCACTTAAAGGCTGCACTATAATCAATAGTGGGCTGAATATCGAGATCACTTCTGGCGTAGGAGTGTCTACGGCTCTTGAAGAGTATTTGGGTAATATCGAGGAGATCCAAGGCTACCTAAAAGTGGCCCGAACACCTTCCCTAGTTTCGCTTGCTTTTTTCAAGAATTTACGGCTCATAAACGGTACCCAAGCGGCCACCAACTATTCAGTCCTTGTGCAGGACAATGCCAACTTGCAGGAGTTTTGGGATTGGAAAACCAAGCCCAATTTCAGAATCAAAACAGGCAAGCTCTACTTCCATCACAACCAAAAACTCTGCTATAAGACCATCGAAACCTTCAAGAACAACTCGGGCCTTTCAGCCCTTGTACTAAAGGACCAGGACGTTAGCGAACGAACAAACGGAGACCGCATGCCCTGCGATGTTGTCGAACTGCCGATGAGGATCCACAAAATTCGTGCGAAGAAGTGTTCCGTTGAATGGGATACGCACATTGAAAACGTGTTCGAAGACCATAGGCACCTGCATACGTACACGGTGTTCTACGCGAGAGTGTAAGTTCTCGCTTTCTGTGTAGATAGTTAGCGCACATCGTTCTTTCTGTACCGTCACGATTTCTTTGCTGTTACTCACTTAGCTTTCCGACTGACAGGAAGGTAGTAGTCATCGGTAAATTCATAAATAAACGCATCACATATTTACTACATTCACACTCAATTTAGTTCCTGCTGTTTTTTTCTCGTTACCGTTTCTTTGTGAATGGCACATCGTGTTCCGATTTGTCTTTCAGTGCCGAAGACGTAAATGTGACGGTATTTGATGGTCGTGATGCCTGCGGCTCAGATGATTGGTCGACTGCCTATAAGGACCTCGACGCAATGCGGTCGGAATCGGCCGGCAAAGAAGAGATTGAATTGAATGATCTTGAGCCCTTTTCGCGTTATGCTGTTTATGTGAAGACTGAGATGCTCATTGAATCAAGCAAAGCCGCGCAGTCCAAGATTCAGTATTTCCGAACGAAGATGGGACCACCCAATCTGCCGCGAAAGATTTACGTAGATTCAACTACTCCTCATGACATGGACATTCGATGGGACCCCCCTGATAAACCAACCGGAAAGGTCGAGTGGTACCTCGTCGTTGGATTGGTCCAGCAAGATATCGATGCCTATATGACACGCCGAGATTTCTGCACAGACCACGGTAGGTTTCCATAGACGTAAGGCAAAATAATAGCTTATCTATTTTCAATAATAATAAAATTGAATCCTACAGAGCGGTTAGTTCAGACAACTTGGTGCATAACTAACTAGCTTTGAGGTTCAAGCCAACTTAATCCCCCTCACTCCTATCAGCACGACGTGACTCAATAGTTCAGAAAGACAAATGCCTGCTTTGTACAGCTCTTCACTCTGCTTTGTTTTTTTTTTAACACTAAACAGGCGAACACAAAGCAACGACAGAATGACACAGCGTTAGTTATAGTAACGCCGATTATAAGAGTTGTTTCGTCCCGTGACGACAACAAAATGGCATAAACAAGAGGATAATAGTAGCAAAAAAGCAAATATCAATTAGTTACGATTGCATCGCTCACATACTTCAGTGAGCGACGAATTATCGAAATGGATGGATGGATGCATGCATGTATGGCTGATGTTCTGTAAACAGGTAATGGGTGAGAAAGTTTCAGTTTTTTTTTCCCCATAATGAAGAGTGGATTTGATAATATGTAGATCGATTAGTCAATTGATAGAATAGAATGGCATGGACCCATTTGGATAAACGTTCCGAACAATTCATGGTACTATACAAAGACGTACTCTTTTTTCCGCAGCAAACCAGAAAACAGAACTACTGTCCATTTGCTACGTTATCATTAATACTATCTTGTTCATTGTCGATTTAGTCTATTCCCCTCACCCCACGACTGCACCCAAAACAGAGAAGTCGAACGCCACCCTTGGGGTTCTTGACTGCAGTAAATGTAAGTGTGATGCGCGACTGCGAAAAACGCTGAGCCGCCAAGAAAAACAAGAAGCCATGGAGTTTGAGGATGAGCTGCACGATCTTATTTTCCGTAAAAGAGGGAAAAAGAAATCTGGACGTCATAAGCGGAGCGTTCCGGAGAACGCGAGTAAAGAACCCAACGACCTAGATGATCAGACGACGACCGCGACATCGACGAAAGTCTCACAAAACTCACTAACTGCGATTGAGGAAAACTGGGGCAACATCCCTGACCACTACAAAAATTGCTCAAGCAATATAGAGGATGCTTCTAGCTTCTGTCGCTGGATTAGGGGCGATCGAACTTCGGTTTCTAATCTAAGGCACTTCACAAATTACATCATCGAGGTTAGTCAAATCATTGAGCCCATAGAGTGCAGTTTTGCGTGACAAACAAGATTTACTGTTGGAGTAACAATCTCTAAAGACAAACGCGATATGCTTCATTGCAACTAATGTTACATCTATGGTTTGAAAGTGGGTAATTTTTGAATAGTCTGCTTCTAGGGTTTGGTTATAGGTTTCTAATGCATAACTCGAACTCTGGCCTTGTATTACAAGATCAGCCGACTAAATTTTGAAGTTTTCATGCTAGGTTAAATCTAGAATTTTTATTTAAGCAAAAACGGAGAGGTAAGGATGGGTCTATGGAGACATGTAAGTTTGCGTAACGCTATCACGGAAAACAATCAGCAGCTCAAGAAAGGAAATAATTTGTTAAAGGCTCTTTTGTACATGGCCCGAATTAATTTATCGATTGATCATCGAAAAATATCGATTGAAGGTCCATACTGCCCTACAAGGTGGAGTTATATGGGTCATAGTTGAAGCCGTACGTGAGCCATGAATGATTCTGTGTGTTATTTAACAAAACTAAGGGGGAGTTTCTTATTCTAGAAAGGGCTGTGATTATAGCTAGAGAAGCCCATGCTTTACAGTCATTTGCCGTCACGTGGGGCAGGGTGAAGATCATGATTCGAATCACGTTCGCATGAGGTATGGCTACGCAGTTTGAAGCAGATTTTTCAATGACCTAGTTACTGTCATATCAGTGAGTCGCATTTTGTTCGCATAAAAAAGTAATCTACATAGACCCACTATTTCGACACTGTCCCGCGTGCACGTGCTGTAAATGAAGTTTTTGGCGGTCATTTTTATTTGCTCCAATCTCCGCTCTACTTGATTCGCGACCTACGACCACTCACTAGTGGTTTTCAAAGCTTTCCTTTTTTTAATACGCAAATAACAATAAATAATAAATACTCTCCAAAAGTAATCATTTGTAAAACGATTTTGGTAAGCGCAGACTCGTTAAAGACTTGTTGGTTAAGCGTTAAAATGATACTAGACCAAAGTTGCCAAAGATAGGGATTCAGGACAGTCGAAAGGTATAAAAGTGCGAAAACAAAAACTATTAACTTAATGATAGGTGCTCTTTCCCGCTGATTTCTGACAAAAATCAAGGCCTTTTACGCCATTATGGTGAATTTCGAATCTCCCAAATCTATACCCAATTGACTTCGCTCCACAGTAATATTCATTCTTCAGATTTCTTTGGAGGCTGCAGAAAACCGACAGCCGAAAATGGACCAAACTACAAAAGAACGCATTGCATTCCGTCGTGACATATTTATAGTGTTGTTCTAGGAAAAAAACAAGTTTCTTCCAATACCAAATATAACATGTGAATGAAAAACAACTATGAGAAGCAGGCCGATAACGTTTGTCCTAATTTACACAGTTAAGTTTACGCTAGGTTTTTATTGTCCTGAAACCATTTCCAGTAGTTTCGTTTTGACCGAACGTTGATTAGTTTACATACACACGAACTTTTTTCGTATACAGAAAACACGAACTACTGCATCGTTGTACAACGCGGTAATGAATGAGAAACGTCGACAGTCGGTTAGTCAGTTCAGCGTCGGCTTTAACGAGAAGTTCCCGATATTAACTTCTATCGTTCTTTCCAAGAAAGTGTGTTATGGGTATTGACCATTTGAGGAACTTCCTTGTCGATCATCGATGTCTCCACTGGAAAGATTCGTAAAATCAAATGTAAGCCATTAACCAAAACTACTTTCGACGCTATTATCAACCATACACTTTGTAATTCTTTCTGCCGGCCTTATTTGTTTGTAGGTAGCCGCTTGTCATTACCAAAGTGAAATGTCAAGCGATGAATCTTGCCATTTTGAGACTGAAGTAAACATTGACGGCAAACTCGTAAAGACGTGCTGTTCCAAACCTCAACGAGTTGTCCAACGTACCCTTAAGCTGCGCGGAGCGGACGATGTCGACATATCCACACTTCGCGTTGAACAGCGAGGAGTTCCGGCGAGTGGCGGGAATGTTACCTTGGAAGGAGAACACGCAGCCAGTGCGGGAAACCTCGGTGAAGGCAATGTCTTTGTGACCTGGGATCCTCCACCACGTCCAAACGCTTTCATTGTCAGCTATACACTAGAGTACATAAGAGACGTTGATGGAGTAAGTTTGCACTATTTGGTGCCAGCTTTTTAGCATACGAGGTTAAACAAATGGAAGAGAGATATATTAATTGACTAGTTATCTTAATTATTAAGTCTGATCAACTCTTTTTCGCTACTTTCTCCTTATTTTTGGGAATCGAAACTTCTTGTAGTTCATCGTTATTATCGCTAGGACAATGACGCTGACATAAACACCGCAGTTAGGCTACATAAATGATATAGTCTAAAAATTGCAGGTGTATTGAATGGTTCATGATTCTTGTTTGTTATGTTTGTCCTTATATAACCTAGAAAATCAGTAACGTCAGCAAGGAATAAAAAGAAACCCAACTTCATTGATCCTTTCAGGCTAAGGCCATTCAGATTTGTATCAACCATAAGGAATACCAACAAGTGCACGGTCGTGTACTGGACAGTTTAGGAGCCGGCAACTACTCGTTCCGGGTGCGTGCCACGAGTTTGAGTGGAGCTGGCAATTGGACCCGGTACGAAAGTTTCTACGTACGCGATACATCTGAGGGCCAGCGATACGTGACGCTGTTTGTCTCGATCGCGATCATCTTTCTTGTCATATTTGGGGTAGCCTCATTCGGGGTTTACCACTATGCAAAGAGGAAGTAAGTGGTTATCTATTTGCTAATATTCATTCAAACACGCTGCTAACTTTCGAACTCGAGTGTTTCGAGTCTTACGTCCGGTGTCGCTGTTAGGCAATTTATCAGACAGATGGCTGGTTCCCATCACGAAACGAAGTGTGTCTATGTTCGGATTCGAGCCTAGACTGCAATGTGCCGCTAAAGTTAGCAGACAAATACGCTACCCACCAAGCTATTACGAATGTTGGCATTAGATAGCTAACCATTACGTCATCATAACAAGAGATCCGCTCTTTCTACTAAATTTTTGAGGTTAGCCTTTCGTATTTTGGATGCTCAGGTCATCCTTTCTGTAAACAATTGAATTAAACCGAGTGGCTTTAAAAAAATAGTATTCTTTGAAAGTTAATTCTTAATATGATTTAATTTTTACAGTTGTTTGAAGGTTGATGGTGAGTCGATGTATTAATCTGTTCATGTTTCATAACGCCTACTGGATCGTTTAACAATCCCTAACATCTCGTTTTGATGGTGGCATCAATGAAGAACTAATGGCGTTAAAACTTTCTTAAGACACTCGTTTTATTAGAATGATGAAAACAACTTAACACAATAGACCCTTTTTTGAATCAAGCTTTCACGTTTGTTATGTTTGGTCAACTCAGATCTAGCAGAGCTTTTTAGATCATTTTTTTTCCTGAGAACTTGTTTCAACAGATGCATTTTTGCAAGCAGAGTTCCACTAACTTCAAATGCAGGAAACAAACGTAGTATCAACTACTGGCTGATTTAATCGAGCGGGCAAATAGTAGTCATGTTACTAAGTTTCTTGATTTTCTTTGCTATTTTACTCAAAGCTAGCCTGGATAGCTTCTACTGCTCCTGAGAACAGCCATTAATATTTTGCGCATTTTTTTTGAATGTTTATCTTCAAGGCTGAACCGAGGTATTCCTGATGGCGTGCTATACGCTTCGATGAATCCAGAATATCTGAGTACGTCGTACGAGCCTGATGAGTGGGAGGTTCAACGAGACAAGATTCAGCTACTCAATGAGCTGGGTCAAGGCTCATTTGGAATGGTGTACCAGGGAATTGTATACGAATTAAACGGCGTTCCAGAAACGGATTGCGCAGTCAAGACAGTCAACGAAGGCGCCCAGATACACGAGAGAAACGAGTTTCTACAAGAAGCGTCAACAATGAAACGCTTCAATTCGTACCACGTTGTCAAATTACTAGGTGTAGTTAGTAAGGGCCAGCCGGTGTACGTCATTATGGAACTAATGTCAAATGGCGATCTGAAGAGTTATTTGCGCTCCCACAGGCCTGACCAGGGAGAGGCCCCGAAAGGCGATCCCCCTACGTACCGCCAAGTAGTTCAGATGGCTGCCGAAATTGCAGACGGTATGGCATATCTTGCGTCGCTTAAATACGTTCATCGGGACTTGGCAGCTCGAAATTGTATGGTAGCAACTGACCTCACCGTTAAAATAGGTGACTTCGGCATGACCCGCGATATCTATGAGACAGACTACTACCGCAAAGGGGGAAAAGGCCTGCTGCCGGTCCGCTGGATGAGCCCCGAATCTCTCAAAGATGGCATATTCACAACACAAGGCGACGTGTGGAGTTATGGTGTTGTTCTTTGGGAGATGGTCACCCTGGCCACCATGCCTTATCAAGGCCTGAGTAATGAGCAGGTGCTCAAGTGGGTCATTTCGCGCCACATTATGGAACGACCAGATAACTGTCCGGATAAGTTGTATAAAATCATGAAGCTATGTTGGCAGTACATGCCGAAAACGCGACCAAAGTTCACCGATATTGTCTCCATGCTGTTGGATGAGACGCACGATAGATTCCAAGAGGTTTCATACTACACAACAACGTTTCGAGGAACGATGCGCCCCGAAGAAAATCTCGAGGATCGGCAAGGCACGTCAGGAGAAGGCACGCCCCTCGTTGTGGCACAGTCACACAAAAATGGCGGAGGACTCGCTTCTATCCGCGATCACAAATCTCCCAGAGGGCCGGACGCCGCCGGACACGACATAGCCGATCTTGATGAAGAGAGCAATCTTTACATTTCGGACGACGTTATCTCAGACGGTGAGGGCGAAGAGAGCGGTGGCGAGAACTCGGATAGCAGTGAGAGACATCCGAGGCACAAAAACACTCCGATGTCGTCGTTAACAAAGCACAACAACAGCGACTATGGCAGCGAAAAGAGTCCGACAATCGTTCCATTACTAAGCGAACGGGAAGCGATCGGAGATGGTCCGCCTGTTGTCATGTTGACACCAGCGCCGCGACCGGCGCAAAGTAGCGGATTCACGTCGCTCGCTGGTCTGACACCGATTGTGCAGTCGTTTGCGCCTTCAGATGGCAACGGTAGCACTGCAGCAAGCAGCGTACCAGCTGTTAAAGCTGTCGGTGGAAAAGTCCTTACTACGAACCAGAACGGAACACTTCCAACAACAGCAAATGGTCGCGCCTACATCCCACTCCATGGCAACAATAATCGTACAACGGCTTGCTAACTCCCGCTGCTATCCCTCCCCTCCCCTCCCCCCCCAAGCACTTCGCGCTTTGAACAACGGGAAGCCTCGGTAGCTAGGATCTGATGTAAATCACCACCATCATCGTTAAGCGCGCAGTTTAACGACGCGTCCCGAGAAACAGCTATAGGCATACGAAACAACAGGCAGGTTTTGTTCCGGTATGCACTATGCATAAGTTAGAAGAAGAAACTACGGATCAACAAAAAGCTAGACAAACATGTTCAGAGGGGCGGAGACGACCAACAATGACGCGGTAACCGCGGCATTCGGCACATTATTGATCCAGGTCCATTGGAGTTGCGTCTAATTTTCGCAACGTTGACTCATCTACGTGCAATAGATGCAGTCAACGTGAGTCAACTCGCTGCGATAATGCTCATTTGATATCACTGGCGGTGGATATTGACTAAGAACGGACATTTCGCTCGATCCGGACGATTTTGGTGAACTACCATTCATCAGCAGTCGCAGCAAACACAGCAACAAGTGCGCAGCAGTAACGCTAAAAAATTTGCGCTGCCCCGTTCCTCGTCCTTTTCTTTGACGTCTTCCTCTCGTGTGTTATCATCTCGTGGGGGAAGAGTGAACTTCATCATCATCATCACTGCCAATCTTCTTGTTGCCTTTGTTGTTGCTGTCAGCAGTGCTTCATGTGATATTTTACTACTATTATTATTATTTATATTGAAGTTTGTATTATTCATGAAGGGAGAACATATATGGTAAGCTTGATCGTCCTAGGTATGACTGAAGAGGGTATTACATACAGTACAGGGTTCGATAAAAAGGCGAATGAGGATAAAACAGCAAACGGAATGAGAGACACTGCGCGGTTTTATTCAATGAAATGATCACCGTTAGGTTGGCAGCGATTCGCAGACTTCATATTAAGTCTAGGAATTAAGAATACCAGCTAGTTGTCCGTACCACATATACGGTGATTGCCATGTATGGTGTATGTATGATGTTCGTAGATGGCTATGTGGTGCTCTGTGTGCTTCAAAATATATAAGGCAAAACAAAGAATAAACCCTTGACATCCCTCTGATAAGCAGACTATCAGAGAGACGCAAATTATCAACAGCGAAAATGTGCTAAGGATTTCACGGTTGAGATGCTCATGAGTGCTTCTGCTCGTGATTTAACAACCACTGACTGAGGAAGGAGAGAGTAAGAAGTGATCAAATGTAGCGTCGAATCAGCCCTTGCTGTGTGATGGCGGTAACAGAAATAAATTAACGAATCTGACTATGGCGTTTACAGAACCGTTGCTAACCATCACTATGAGACTACAAGACTGCAGCGTACTGCTCGGAAACCGTTACGAGCCCCATAAAAAGAGCAGGACAAGATATGAAACAGGAGTGCACACATAACAATGTAAGGGCTGACTGAATAGGTCCGGGATGTGTATAACTGTATGCAATTATCGTTCATGTGGAAAAGTTTGTCGGTCGGAAGTGGTGAGAACGGTACTCACAAATATCACTGGTGATGCTAATTTTATTCGAGGTCTTAAACACATGCGTGTGTATAAAGTCCCTCCACGCACCATCTACATCTAGGTACGTAAAGGCCTATCTCTAGCCTAATGTGTAGACAGATCCAGCGGAACGGACCCACTACGGATCGCTATGCTAATACTATACATGTATATGTCTACTTGTACTTGCGAACCAATGTGTGTGGATCCTATCTAACTGATGCGTCTGATCGCGTCGAGTATATATGTATATTCAGAATCTGTGTGAATGTCGCCGAGTCTATGTGTGCGTAGTTCCTTATACTAATCAGTATGAGTGTAGTGACTTTTAAGAGGACAAAATTTACCATGCTGTATCGCAGATGTGACAACATGTAACCCGCGTAAAAGAACGAGAACATATTTACAAGTTATAAGATCTGAATAATTATAATAGTGTTGCTATATATGAAGATATATACACATCGTACATAGGGGAAAGCAGCACATCAGCACAGCCCATTACCAATTCAGTGATGCGTGCACGTCCTCCAAACTGATGAATCTGGTGCAATACCTATTCATCGTTTGGATCTCGCGTTGAAGTTCAGTGATGCTTACGCATGTGTTGTATACTGTACTGTATATATTCGATTTTTCCTGCAGTCCTTACCCTATCCTCCTAGTCTGCAACGAGACGATAGGTTTCCCTTCGGTAAACATTTGATACCAAATTCAAATGCTCCGCTCTCTCTAACCGTTTATTTTGATTTTACCAAAAAGGCGCTGTAAACACGTTCAAGCTTAAGGCGGTGAGGCTTCTGAATTAAGATTGACTAGATTACGTGAGTGCGAAATGTAATGCGACCTCAGTCGATCGCCGCTGAAGGGTTTCTTGTAGGATTATTTTTTATTGGTAAATGTTTGTGTCTGACTTATATACGTACGCACATCTCATGCGTGCTCTCAATGTTCGCGAACTCATTAGTTGATTTGGTAAGTTAGTGTACGTTGACACCAAATAATTTCTCTGAATGCCTTCAATTGTCCCAAAAGAACATAGGTATGCAATATATTTTATATCCGAATATTGCAATGATAACCGGGGCAACTCGTTAAATGTTACCATCAATGTCGGATCGACCCGAAGAGCTGCAGCGAAAGCCTTGACCATTACTCGGGGATTGGTCTTCTAAAATTCTAAACGAAAAAAAAGGATGTATATAGCAGAATACGCAAACTTGTTTTAGTCGAAGCGCATTGCTCATCTCCTATGAAAATTAATAAGCACACATACAATTATAAAACTAATTTTCGTACATGCCGCCAATTACCACAGGTGTTGCGAGAATATATTCGCTAGGACCTGGATGTGCTGCAGTAGTTTCGGATCGCTACTGCCCAAATTGGTGCTGCCTGTATACATCATGTTAAAAAAAAAAAACGTCTGAAAGAGCCATGTTTGGTACTCTAAATAATTGTTGTCTGTCTTAATTTATTGCTTATCCGATCGACTGAAATCAATTAGTTCGGTTTGTCTTCATAAGCATTTTAACGATGGCGGTCATTCCGATTTCCTCTCAAGGGTAATCTGGATAATGTGCAAGACTGGATTTTTATATTTTGTCTAGGAGGATGCGCCGTTGTTAGGCACAACTGGTCCTTCGAATCGAAGATGAACACGACAACGAGACATTTTAAGCCTTAAATCTGGTCTAGCGACACAGACTGTAAAAAATGCCGTTAAACTGTAGTCGACAATTGCATTTATTATGTTCATAAGTTAATTTGTTCTCGTTTTGTACTTCATTTTGTATAACGTTTCCCTTTAGTAATTTGCGTCTAGCAATTTCTTACAAATTGTTTAATAATTTATAAGTATTTAGAGAAGACGTTCTTTTAGGATCGAATTGCAGTGGAAGAGGTGTGAGGTCCTGCCTGTCTCAATTTGTAGTTTGGCGTAGAAAACAGAGTGAAAGGCTTATGACTACCCCAAACGACGTGCATCGCAAATCAAGCCAGTGCTTTGTTTTTCAACGGCAGATCGTTACAAGTTGAAACGCAAACGGAAGATCTTTTCCTGGTAGATATTGTCGGTTGGATAGTTGAATGCATTGAACACACTGGCGCATCTTTCAAAAAAAACTCTCGTACATATCTGTCCCGAGACGAGAACGCGACGTACTCAGCGAAGACAGCACGCCATTACCTCCGGTCAATCGATAGTTGAGTGACATTTCGTGTTAAGTAGTAAAGCCAACAACAATGCTATCACCACGATTGATAGATACCGAGAAGTGGACAACTCGTGACGCTTTGAGGCGCACTCGAGTGGCTCATCCATGACACATGTAGATAGCATCATCAAAAAAAAAATTAATAAATCGGCCAGCAGGCAAAGATAGCCACAAAACCCTGACTACCGTTAATAAGATTAAAAGAGCAAAAGAGGAATACCATTAGAAACACAGTCGAAGACCGGAATGATGGCTGAGTGCGGCTGTCACATGAAACTGACATCGCTAGCTGAAGCGCTGGGGCTCATCGATAGTTTCTTCCTTTCTACGGCGGGAAGAGAGTTTGATGATCGCAGACATCATGAAGGTAAACCTTGGGAGGGATACGAATTTGCGAATAGATAAGTGATCACAGACAAATGACAACAAGCGTGGAACATGCAGGTACCATTGTAAAAGTCAGGCGACAAAAAGATCTGATAATTGTAACAACCATATTGACTAACAGCAACAGCAACCATAGTAACACAAAAGCACTACAACGACAATGTCATAAGTGGCATATATACGTGAATGTAGATAATTGTACAAAGTCAGTCTGTATATTGTTAAGAGCAACTGAAATAAAAGGATACACTATTTATTTGTATGGTATAACATCAAAAAATTGTGTGTGTATTCCATTTATATACCGTAAATGTTCGAGTTCAATAAAAATAATGCGATCTATTGATGATACGCACCGCTGAGGCGGGCTGTAGTGCTTAACCTATTACGTCACCCTTCAGCATCAAACACGAGGGTCATCGATAGTCTATATAGTCACTGGCTCCCAGATTCAGGCTCGAGTCTGCACAGAACAATCATTTCTCGGGCGTGTCAGCTCTCGAAGAGATATAACATACGTGTCATTAACTTAATACAATTTACAAGGCCCTGCTAAAATAATAAGTGGATCGGTCGCATATTATTTCCTTCGTTCCCAGCAGATCACAAAGTTTGAAGCCATAGATGCTTTGCGAACTTACTGCGATTCGGGATCTCTTGATTTTATTCTCGTCTTCAAGCTGTGGTCCACTCCGCCCGTCTATTAACGGCCGTGGGCTCTATAGCAACAATCGTTCCTTCATGTTTCGTTGTAACAGATTCAGTGGCGCCTCTATTGTCGCGTGTAGATCCTTAAGATGTTCTTTATTTCTTGGATACTTACTTTTCTTGCGATTAGGTTATAGAGTATCATCGAATAGTGTGCCTTTTCCATAAACTAATATCAAACATTTAAGCTGGTCCGATCACTAAATGCTCCTTTATACGGATATCAGTAGCTTTAGCCCATGAAACTTTCTGATGCTTTTGGCTTTATAGTATTTACGCAACTTCTTGTGTATACTATCTCCTAAATCCGTTTTAATTGTCATAATCAGGTTTTGATTAGGTATTGAGTTTGCTCTTTCTCCTGCCATGTTGATTACCACAGACCATGAATCACAGAACCATTACTGATGAAGAAGGCGACGGATTCATTCTGAGAGTTTTATATCGAAATTTATTTGCTCGCATAGATTGATTGGTACCGGCTTTACTAGTCATCTGAAATCTATTTTGAGAATTAAATAATTTTTGAGTCGAAAGAAACAAAATAATGGCAAATTTGTAATGCAGAATTTTAATTTATAGTGTGTCGTAGTATTTTAATAGCGGTTAGCATCATACGTTCCTAGTCTTCATTCACGGGCAACAGCACGCACTCCAGTTACTGCCTTATCATGATAAACTCTTTTCCATATAGTTAGCGTATTTCTATGGGGACTTCTTTCTCTAAGGCGGTATAGTTAACTACAGTGAATATATTTTATGCACCTAAGACAACTGGGTACAATCAATCTGCTAACCCTAGATTTTGCAGTGGGCAAACAAGGTATACATCTACACACGTACGGGCATCGTTTCAAAAGTTGTTATAATATGCTTTTTTCTTGGAACGGAATGGGATCACCTCCGTGATACAACGTAATCACGTAATGCCGTAACGAAAGCCACGTCTATAACTGTACAATATATTGTACGAAAATTATGGTAATAATGCACGCAATTACACAGTTCTCCTCTTATAACATCACGCGTTAGTTGTACCGTTCCTACTTTTGTTGCTTTGTTATTTCTGCGCTCCTTTCAGTTGTTGGCTAACAACACCTCAAGTGTTTCATTCCACATTCAAGCCCATATATATCCTGGTTTACATTGAAGTACATCATTCAAGAGCAACGTTAGCGATTGATAAAGACCGATTAGCATTCTTTAATCAATAAACAGCATGTTCGACTCAAGCAAAAAAGCAGCAACACTTATCCAATGCACAAAAAATAATAAAACACTTATTGTTTTTTTTTCAACCTCTCTATCTATTCGCTTCAATGTGGCTGTGCTTCCTTTTAAAACAGAATGAAGGAGAGAAATTGGAAAGGGACTACTTTACATGTTATAGCAACGGCCATAACAGGATGATCCGTAGGGAAATAATACGTAGAACCCAAAAAATTGCTTGCAAATATAAGTATAAGCGTGAGTGCCTTTTCAACGAAGCTCTGCCGCTGTCAAACACCTGGAACAACGCCAGCCATGCGGATCTTTCTTTACTCCACTGTAACATCCAAGATGTTCGCGACTCCATTTTTATCCATTGAATGGCGTTCGTTTGTGATGTTGCATTGCGGTTTTGTGTTAAGGCAGCTGCATGGAGACGACGGACCCCTATCGAAATAGGGAAATAGCGCCAAGCGCAAGGAGCTGTAATGATATTGAGCTAGTAGGGATATGAATGACGTATCATGGGAAGAGAGAAAGAAAAATTTCCTTTTAGAAATCTCGTTTTAGGGGTTCTCAGATGTTGTCCTCTTTAGCTTTTTTTTTTCTTTTTGTAGCAAATTTAACGAGCGGGGGAAATGAACGAGCGACTAGCTGCTACGAGAGGGATACCGAATAACCATCTTCTCAGTTTTTATTGGCGGACAGAACGACAAGATCCATTTTTTCACATGCCTCTTGTCCGCTAGGTCATCTTTGTGTGTGTAGTTTGTGCACACATGTGCTGCCTGCGATTTCTGTCCAGAGGAGCGCAAGACGGCAATTTTTTGGGCTAATATTGAGAAGGAATATATCAAATGACTCAACAGTTGAACTCTACTAAAATCAATATTATATGTCAAAAAATTCTTACATTTGTTCGAATCCATCCAGAGCTCCTAAATGGCCCATTAAAAAATAGGACACAAACAGGTGATAATAATAATAATCTAAAGTGGGAAAAATAGAGCTGGTTATTGCCACTCAGTTTTTGAACTTTACATAATGACAACCAAGTTGCATGGCTAAAAGCCTTACTTTGCAAATGAACCTGAACAACATTCCACCTCAGATTATAACACACACATATTAAATCCATCGGTGTTATATACGGAATATGTTTTGGAGAGTAAATATTGGTTGGCAAACAAACATACGCCATCTAAGATGTAATTACCCTATTTGATGGCAGTCTCTCAACACTGAGAGTGCCGATTTCATAGTTGGGTAATCGCGCAATTAACTACGTCTTACTGCTAGGAAAGCACACAGACGTAGAAATTGACAGATGCTCTACAAAACGGATCGAGAGCTATATATCTGATCGTAACTTCTTCGTGAAACTAGACACTTTGTGGAAGCTCTTTCCAGCATATCTATCGTCAGCAGATATGACCCAGTGCTCCAGTTTGGCTTCTCCCCGATCTTCAGCTTTTTGTTAACGACGACATAAAAGAGGTCGTCAAATGTCTCTTAAATGTGTATCGCAATTTTTCTGCAGGTCCCTTCGAACCCTATAGCGCGTCGGTTGATCTTGCCAAAAAACTGCAAGTTTACAACATGATCGATCGCGTACGAAAATGGCATTATGTACCTGATTGTATCAATTTTTCTTTTGCTTAGGGAGGCAGCACAGCAAATATTTCCTTAAAAATTAACCTTCTGATACGGGAGTTTAGTATAGGTTCGTGAGTCGTGACTGGGTTTAGACTTCGACGACCGCATCACTCAATAATAGTACCTTATATGGCATACAGATATTTCGTTTTCAAGACATCTAATTTTTATATTTAAATTCATTCAAAGTACTGATGATCTCTAAGCTTATTCGTTGTTCTTATGTGCGGCCTACTTCCTTTTCTTCTGTTTCTTGCCTAGACACCTAAAGATCACTGAATGAGTTTCGCAAGAATTTTCACTTGCAATACGTAGGAAATCTAAGCGTGGTTTCTATCCTTGTCATCTTCATCCCAGTACACGGATAATGCGCTGCTGTTCGTATGAGAATATTCGATTGCGTTTCCGCTAGTGGTGACATCAAATAAATACAAATGGCAACGCTTTGCAGAATATAAGATCGACTATGGTGCCTGAAGCGTTGCAGACTGCGCTCAAACGACACAGGTACATGTCCACCTTCTGCTTCTTATCTGGAAAGTTATTACGCCTCTAAAGCTATCGTGCACTTATTATTGTTATAGATACATGCAACGCAATATAGCAACATTTACGTACGTAAAACAGCAACATTGTACAAATTATAATTTGCCCAATAACTGTGGACGTCCTCTTATATTGGTGACGCAATGATTATGTGACTACTGTCTATTGTGTATCACCAAAAAAACGCATCATACTATTACTTATTATTTTGTTTTGTTCTCGCTAACCGTAGCCACTCATATATCGTTTCGAAACGAATGTAGCCATGTTTGCCAGTAACCTATTCCTTGAATAATTTTCAGAAAGTTATTGAAATAAGAAGCTGTAAGTCATGCTATTAACACAGCATCAGAGATAGCGAACGACGAACTCATCTTCTTGTGTGTAAGCGAACATAAATAAAAAAAAAATTCATGGTTTTTTGAGATTTTAAACAGGCCACATCTGCGCAGAGACAAATCGCAACGTTAAGTCCAGCAAGTATCCTTGCGGGTATCACAAGGCTCCTACCATCGAAAAAATATAGAACATAAAGCGCTCTTATTGGAAACAAATGTTCGTTAAACATTATCATAAACACTTTCGTCTTAGTTAGAAGGCCTTCTTCAAATATTTAATGATATTCGCCCGTTAATCAAAACGAAGTACGCGCCGGGTTTTGCTGCGTCGTTGAATGGGAAACTGTTACATTCTTCGGCCCATCCGCCGCGAATTCGCAAAATCACACATATGGCTTTGTTACAGTTCTGTTGTCCAGAAGTATGTATGTGTAAGTCCGTGCCAATATTCATCATGTGCCGGCAGATTTCAGCTATTATTCGACAACCGCTTCTCGCGGAACTTCCAGGTGCACCGCAGTAAGGCAGAGCATGTCTGTGGCGTGACCGCTTGCTTCCTTTCGATGCCAGCCATCGGCTTTAAGCCACCGGGGGCCGTATAAACGAATCCTACCTGACCGACTCTCTCTACTTTCAGCTTCGACTTTATTTGGACAGTGGCTTTTGCTGCGGTTTCCAGTCTACGCGACTGCAGGATCCCCTCACGTCCTGAGCCAGTCAGCTTATCCAAGAAAGGATTTTCTTCTGAGCATGCTTTTGTCCGTTCTTCTACTTTTCTTTTTTCCTCCTCCTCCCTTTCCTACCTCTCTCTCCGGGCCGTTGTCAGCGCCGCTCCGGTCGCTTGTCCACACAGGCGGCCCTGGGAAGGCACCGATGTTCTGCGGCTCTGATAAGCGGGGTCCAAACATTTTTCTCACACTCGTGACCATTGAAGCGTTCTACTATGAAGTGTTACCTTTCTTTGATTATAACAAGGCGACTCACTCAAGATAAGTTTCCAGCTTTTCCGCTCACCCACTGCGCAATGATCTGCCAGCAGCTGCACCGGCAGCTTAGATATAAATATAGCAGGCAGTCGGGCCAGGGGCCAGACCGGTTGCATCCGTCAAACGGATTTTCAAACAGAAGATATCATGGAGCGCATCACCTCTCAGGCGTTTTCATTACTTTTAGTGCTTAACATATTGGCCGTTTTTGCAAACGCAGCACTCTCGACGCCTTCAGGCCCATCGAGTGAGATCACCGTAAAGAATCACTGCATTGAACGAAAGGCTACCCTGGAAAATGTCGATTACCTTCAAGGACGCATTGATCGAGGAGAAAAACTCTGGCAACGCACGCGCAAGAATCTCGAGACCGCAAGGTAAATAACTCCCAAATAGTAAGATCTCTAATTATCATCAAAAACCAGCTACAGCGAAAAATATTAGCTCATCTAACGAAGATGGCGCTTCGTTCATTAAAAATCATCAAATTCATTATTATGATGAGTGAATTTACCCCTAGCTACAAATGATTGGTCCCTGTATGTGTGTTACCGCAAATATGTTCTACTTAAGCTACTACGGATAAATATACCACTTGCAGTGTAAGTGACCTAGAATTGATTAAAAGTTATGATGAAAGTATGACGAAAGCAATTCCAATGTTGATTGTTGACGTGCTTTAGTTCCATTCTGTGAAATTTATGCCAGGAAAAACATTTTTTTGTACTGACAGTAAAGAGAAAAATCTAAAAAATAAAACTATAACATGCAAAAAGTATACGATTAAATGTGACAGAGTTAAACTTCGATGCCGTGCTGTAAAAGAGAATAAAAACAAGAGCATTTCAAGGTTTATCTTAAAATATGAATTCCCAACTTTTTTTAGGGATGGACTCCGTCATCACGCCGAAGTACTGCAAGAAAAGATTTCTGCAGAAGGGGCTGACTATAGAATGGTGTGCCAATCAACAAAGGAAGTCGGTGAGCCCGGAAACGCTTTAGCCGATGTGGAGAAGGACAAGGAACAACGCTAGCCTCGGTACGCCTTACCTTTACAGAGACGTCGAAGGCGCAGCTGCAACGCGCCGGGTATGAGCGAAGAACTATCACCAACGTGAAGAAACCTACCGAGCTTTAAATAATACAGAAACTCCGAGTAGTTTACTGTTCGAATCATGAATCGCGGTAGAAACACAAACGTTAGATAAAACGGTGCTCAGAAGGCGTTCAAGCATTATGCTTACTTCGCCATAAATAGTAATGAAGATCTTTGCTCTTATTTCGTTTATATTTTAAATGCAACTGCTCGCTATTAAAAAATGGGGATAACAGAGAATTAATTAAAAAAGGCAAACAAGTCTCCGCTGGCGGTGGATTTCTTCTCGCACTATATCCAAAGAGTATGGTATGTAACTTATTTGATGATCCTCTGTGTTCTTGCACATATTATTTATATTAGTACGATGTTCGTTATTTCTAATGAGGATGGAATAAAAGCAGGATTATAATTGACACGGCGTTTCTCTTTCTATGTTAACGTAATATAAAATCATACTGCTCAGTTGGTGTCGAGCAGATCTTGCCCGCGACGGTTACGTTATCGATTTTAACTGACATATTAGTTAACGTGGTAAACAGTTGGCCTAATTGCATTCGTCTGAAAATAATCTTAGACAGAACCGACTGGAATGCGACAGGTTCTTACATATCTTATGAAAGAGTGCCAGTATGCAGTATTAACACATGAAATTTATTAGTTTGTACAATACACGAGAAAATCTTTTGCAGTTTCTAAAAGTAATGTTACTGTATCTGCTACTTGTTTTTCTCTAACAAACATCACTCATATGAATGGTCAATAACACCTACTGAGCTCTTCTTTTTTGGATCTTGCTACATTGGAACGGTGTTGTTTCCTCTTGTGACGAATACTCAACTTTGATGCGCTTCGGCCCAAGAAGATTATTTCCATCACCAACCAGAGTTTTCAACTCCTAGCATAAAAAGAAAAAAGTTCTCGAATGTTATATACACAATGGGTTAGGTTAAGCATATCATTCCGAAAAAATAGGACTGACGAAATTAGTGATGCCGGCTTTACCTATCGTAAATGCTACCTATATAAACATATGTGAGACCTCGTCCTTCTGTAAGGTATGCGTGATAATATTATCATATGCATATGGGACGTTTACGCCCTTTTTTACATATGGTCAGTGCCCAAACAAATAGACCCAGATAGATAGTATTCAAAAGTCGACTTCAAATTGCACAGCACTAAAGCGACATATTTTTTATATTATTAATACTTTTTTGACTTATGAAAGCCGTTTTGCTCTATTTCACACTAACATCCTGTAGGTCGATAAGGACATCTGCAAACATTTTCAAACAGCTCACGAATTTCTGCAAATACAGCATGTAAATTTTGCGCCAATATTTCGCATCATGTACAGCTAAATAATAGTGTTCAAAAAGAAGTTTGACTGGTATAAGGGCTTTTTGATGATTTGACGTCTTTCCGTCATGAAAGTGAAAAGGGAGCAGAAAACACTGATTAGCAGGTGGCTTTAAAGGTCAAAAGAAATGTGCGCCACGCAAAACTACTGAAATATTTCACACTTCCCGGCATGCGATCGCCAACGTTACTAAGGGAAACTGAAGGCAAACCTTCCGATGTTGTCGCGTACAATCGCTATCAACCATCGACAAAGGTGTGCTATGATCATTTACAAACAAAAGCGTATAATTATTTACAAACTACAAAAAGACAGGTTCGTCTTGTACTACGTCTTTCAAAGCAGACTGAAAGTCCGAGGATTTCGTTTTGTCGCCGACTTAAAAAGGCTGGGCTCGCGCTAAGTGTCTATCTCCAAAAACCTTAATCGGCTAATCGAATGAAATGTCTTTATCCGGCACACCAAATCAGAAATTAGTCCGTTGAGGACTGGGAAAATTTTGCCGAACGATTCCATTCTAAAGTTGTAGTATAGCATGATTTCTAGCAAAGGCTCTGAGATGATACTTTTCGCATAAAGAATACTGGGGCAGCAGGAATATGCTGAGATTATCGAGGGCAAAATGTGTTGCGTTAAGTACGAAAATGGTTTTCTAACGGTAGTTTTGTCTCTATGCACTACAGGACGCATTGTCATTTAGGTGCTACCGTGTCCTGGCAATTCGGTAAACTTTAAGTCTATAAAGTACGTCCAAAAGCCCATAAAATTACGAATTCGGATAAGCATGGAACGCTAAATGTTCCGGGTCTCTGTGAAAGGATCCCTAATGTATGGCAAAAAAAAAATTTGCTCGTAACTGAGGGAGAGAAAAACTGCAATAGAGGTAAAGCCCATGGGGTGGCGGCAGCCATTGCTGCAACCGGCGATGCGAGTCAAAAATACTCATGCTCGCAACTATATCACGTCGTCGTCAGCAGTTTGAACATTGTTTGTCGATTTTTTTTATTGACATGAAGAATACCGTTGTAGAGCGGCTTATGCGGACCGCTAGTGAACGGGCCAGTCATTTAACAAAACTACAAGGCTTCTAAACTAAAAGGTTGTTTCCTTCCTAGAAAGGATTTGAAAGACCGACCATTAGCCAAGTCAGGCAAGCCAACGATTATCATTTGTCTACCATAATTCCATACGAAATTCTGCTGCACAGTTTGAAGTCAGCTTTTGAATGGCTTAGTTATTACCATATCAATATTCTTTTCTTTTTTTCGAGGAGAAAGGGAAAAAGCCAACTTGATCAGACTGAAGACAGTCATACTAACTATATATATAAGTAATATAAATTTCGTAAAAACCATGGTAAACGCTCATCTCTGATCACGATTTCAATGCGGTGCGTCTAGCGTTGTCCCATTGAAGTCGTTAAAGTATCTGTTAAAAGGAACCATATGTGACACGGTATTGGTAACCTGAACTTCGATGCTTTGGTTTAACATATATCTATATATTGAGTTATGGAAAAAGTATGGTTTTAATGTAACATATCTCAAGTAATATGGCATCGTGTGGTCCTAATGGACACATAAGTATGCGCTCTGTCATGCTTTAACGCTTTTAAAAAATTGTTACAAATTGATTTTTCCGTAGCTCTGTTAGGACGCTTTGTCTCTAAGTTGCGTCGCACACTTGTACACCGTTGTCGATTTTTGTTTATAGTTCTTTCTAATAATCGGTACGTTACCGTTGGCTTATTGAGCTGCGTTATCAACTGCATATTCCGGTATTTCGATTTACTCAGGAATTTTCCATCGCGGTCACTCTTTTTGAACAAATCTGGCTACTGGAATTAGCCGCTCTTCCGTAGTGTTTTTATAATTTCGCTTACAGCTTATGCGTTCCGAATGTACTATAATTAAAAAGCAAAGGATCGCCGCTTTCGTAGAAAAAGTTGCATGCAAATATTTCGAATGCGGAAGTACCAGGACTTTTTCGAAGTCCTAGCTGTTTTTCTAGCTAGATGGCTTCAGAGTCATGCATCTCAAATATTGTGAGTTTTATCGAGTCGGCGTTAATGTTGTTTGAAAGCTAAGATTTTGTAGTAGATATGCCAGGATTATTGAAATTCCTGCATCCAGACCTAAGATAGAACGCCCTGAAGATGTGTGAAGTTCTCGCAAAAATTCACTGTATTTTTAAAATCTGCTGCGAAAAAGGCACGAATGCTGCCTAGACCTATAAAACAGGTTTTTTTTTGTGGTCAAGATGCATTTTCGAAAAAAAGGTCACTTTCATCCTAGAAACTTCAATGTCGAATATGGTCAATGGTTGACCGAGTATGGAAAACCTTAATGGTTTTGATAACAAAATTGAGCCAGAACGACACGGTAGTAACCGGTAATATCGCCAAATAATTAGACACCCATTATAAAACAGTTTTAAGTTATTTAAAGAAAGCTGGCTACAAAGAAAAAGGCTCTATAACTACGTGCCACAGAAACTGACGCACAAAAATCTACTCGATTGTATTTTCATCTGCAAAACCTTATGAAACCCTGACGAAAAGGGTCTGTTTCTAAGACAGTTGATCGCGGGTGATGAAAAGTGGATCATATACGGCAATAATAGACAAATAAAAAAGAAAAATGGGCTTCAAAATTTGTGATTAACGCCAAAAAAAGGTGATGCAATATGTTTAACAGGATTGGAAAGGAATCGTGCATTAAGGGTTGCTGTCAATTTATTCGGATTTCTACTGTCAACAACTAACAAGTAAGCCATTGAAAAAAGTACCGGACCTAGTGAAGAGAAATGGCATTATCGTCCACTGTAACAGTGCCAAACAACACCTTTAGCTATCTGGAAAAAATTTAAAAAACTTGAATAGGAAATTTTAATGCCGTTGCCATATTTCTCGGATTCTTTACCGTCAGACTGTCACTACATCGGTAGGATTATAATGTGTCCACAAAAATGGCAAAAGGTCATTGATTAAAACGGCGCATATCTAGATAGGCAATATTATTTTAAAGTATAAAAAATATTTGCTTTAAGCGGTTAATACTTCTTCGAGAACCCAATAACTAGTAAACTGGGTTATACTCTGAAGCCATTTATTCCTTTCAGTTTTTCTGTAAAATTAGCATAAACGGAACCGGGGCCATATATGGTTGAAATGCAATGGCCCATACAGCTCCATCCTACTCTGCTACATTTGGCTCTCAGGGTTGTCATGTAATATAATTTAACTATTACTAAGCTGTGAGAGCTTTTAGATGCACACAAGTTGGGAACTTAGTGTAGGAAACAGTTCGCTGTAGGGACTAATATTCAAAAAGTGGGTTTATATAAGACAGCTTTGCATTTTTTTCGTATTTTATCAAATTAACAAATTTTCAACTCATTATTTATGAGAGTTTCGTCTGTCCCCAAGCCACATTTTCCAAGACAAACTGAAGGCAAGTTACTTTTTTATAAAAGTTATTACATTGACTTATATTACATGACTATGTAGAGTGCTATATCGGCCACTGCATTCAAGCATCTACGAAACCAAGTGCAGACGATACTAATTTTACAGTGAAATTGAAACAAACAAGTTTCCAACAACTGCAGCAAAGTGTCACATATGGTTGCTTTTGAAAAAAATATCGATTTATTGGCATAACGTATCGGTCAGATAAAACAATATTGTCAAAATATGCAGCATATTGCTGATAATCATAATCATAGATATCTAGCAGTATTGACTCCTTCGCATGAAACTATCAGTAATCCAGATAGCCTTGTTCAATCGATACTATCTCGAAAATAATAATAAATTGTAATAAGTGCACTATAATTAGTAAGTATAGTCCCTAAAAATATACTGGTATAGTTTTTCTTTCCTGCAGCATTGGCCAATATCCATGATAATGTTAATGAAGTTTTAGCACATGTAGCCCAACTCTGCAAAAGATTGTAGAGTGAAATTGCTCACTAATGATTTACCTCATTATCTGGATCGATTTTGTCATCCTTGTATCTCATCCTCTTATTTTGTCTAAGTTGCGTTGATGTCAAGCCGGGGGTTCCGAAATCTAATGATCCTGAAATAGTTATTAAGAGGCTTGTTTATTGATAAACGGATATCCACTTAAGTATAAACTGTAAGCGAAAACCTAGATGTTTCAGCAAAGATCTTTAAGCTTGCTTGAGCCCCCTTCGCTAGTCATAAGGATGAATTGATAACATGATGAGAGAAACAGATTTTTTTAAGTTCTTAATCTCGATCTATTATGCAGTTTCAAATGACCCTGAGCAGACCTGATTATATTTCTTATGAATATTACTAGTACGCAGATACCCAAATTGTACCTAAGGCTTTCGTTCAACTCTTTCTTACTAACCATCTATGCTATTAACCTCATCCTCACAAGCATCTAGACTACAAGCGTCAGTGTAGCTCAGTTGATCCTCAAGGTCAATATAACCTGATTTTCGCCTCTTGAGTGATTTCGACGGTATATTTAAATGCATGACACTACGTTCTCCCTTAAATTGTTTGTTCGGTGTCGTCATTGAAGAATCTGCGGAGCTTGATGAGAATGTCCTTTTGCGGGAACCTGCTTTGAAAATATTAGTGACTTTATTAATTGAGGGTTGCAGCAGAAAATCGAATTCCTTCCGATTAAGTCAACTAGGCGAACGCCTGAGTTGCCAAACGTTTACTGCCGAAAAACCTCACGATAGTAAACATCCAGAATGTGTTTGATTTATCACTAGAGATGTTACAAAAATAATTAATAGGATAAGTTGAACAAAATCTTTGAGGCAACACAACCAACGATTCCCAGTCCTCCCAGCTTGCTACATTTAATTTCCTGCATATCAGCTACCGCGTTCCTTAAATATTCTGCTAGTTTCCTGTCCATCCGAGAATGTCAGTGGACACTCACCCACAGAATCTGGAGGAAAAGCAATTCTCATACGATCAACACATTCTTCCGTAACGATAGCGTTTAATCTGTAACCAATTATGAAAAATAACAGTTGAGATCTTCAAAAAATAAGCTTCTGTTCTATTCTGTGCAGACATTGTACAGTTTCCTAGCAGACGACATAATAGCATTGGTGCTATTTTTTTGCACAACTCTAAAAATAAATTTGCCATTAGTGATTGCAAACACTCCGTATTTCTTTTTTAATTTTAGTATAACTTTTAGTCAACTATAATCTAGCAGCTGTGTTAGAAAAATCATAAAGGAAACCTAACTACTAGATATATATCGTTATTATGTATACATGTACACATTAGGCATGCCGACGTTCCTTATATACTTATTCTTACGGTGTCCGGCCAAAACGACCGATCCTTAAGAGGGTTATTTTTTTAATAATCAAACGTAAACTTTCAACGGTGTTTCAATGGTGCAGGCTTCAATGGGGATGTGATAATATTTAAATCTTCGAAGTCGCAAAAAGAGTTTGCAAACCGTCACATTGGCTGGTAGTGGTAGATTTAAGGTTAATAGTATTTAAACAAAATGGAGTAAATTGGTTCAGTTACTTTTAACTTACAGCATGAAAAGTTTTTATCCACCAAAAAACCTATCTACCAGGAAGGAGATGATTTAATTTACCTGACACCTTTGTAATGCATTTCACCGCCACGGATCTGGAAGATAATCTGTTGGCCAAGGGCGCACCACGTGTCGAAATTGACCGATTTCCGAAGCGCAATCATGACATGGATCATACCATGGATTAGGCAGGTCACACTAATGTGATCCACCCTGAAAGGAAAACAAAGTTATTTATAAAGACCACAACGCAGCAGAGTCATAAAAGGCAACAAGGAACCCAAACTTGTCTTCGATAAATTAAATTAAAACCGTTCAACATACCACCGTTGTACCAAAGACCACTTCGAAAACGAGTTGAAAAGTTATATTTCCACTTTTTTTTTAATATCTTACAGATAAACTTGCCGTTAGTGATTACCAACACTCCGTATTCTTTTTTGTATTTCACTATAATGTTTGGCATAAGCCAAACGTACTAGATATATATAAGAGATCATACCTAAATCGACTACCGAATGAAGGAGTATACCTTGTTATCGTTCCCGTGGCGATTGTTCCCGGCTCTGGTTTATAGTAAGTGGCTGTTATTGAAACTGGAAACCGACACATGGGATAGTCCTCGAAGACCTGATTCATTAATAAACACTGACATCGTTAGATGTACAACTTCAAATCATATTTTAATATGGCCAGACTCATTTAATATAATAAAAATGCATGTACTTGGTGATCAAATAAATTGGGACGTATTTTGGCGGACCATTTGTCGTATGAGCCAGGAACAGCCGTTGTGCATTGGTTTCATATAAAACGTACTTTTTATCAAAACTATAAACCTCATATATTTCTCTAATACGAGCCAATATCTCTTTCGTATGCATTGCTGTAATTTAAGCACATGAGAGTTACATGAAGCGTCAATGACCATTGTCCCTTTCAACAAATGCAATTGTTCTTATTTATTCAGAATATTTATCTCAATTTGAATGGAGCTTATCAAGCAAGAATCATTTTATGCCAGTTTATCTGAAATACTCTGTATATATACATTTTTTTTGTATGGCGACATCTATAATCGTCATTCACTTTTTTCTATATAATGTTCATCAATTTGTATGTAAATAGAAAGGGATATTTCAACGACATTTTCTGCGCATGCTAGAATTGTCAGTTTTGGCAGTCATGTTTATTCATCATAACCTTACATGACCATGAGTATATCTTCAACTCGGAAGCTGAATCGTCTACGGGATCGTTTCAAATGTTTCCTTGCCAAAGATAGGAAAGTCTCGTTAATAGTAAAAAAGGTCGAATCGGCGTTGTCACGTCGAAACTTGTTGGGCTCTCATTTAATAATGCTCTACACACAATCATTCAGCGGGTTTAGATTTGGGCTGTTCGGCTACCATGGGTGCTTATTTTAGGGCATGTCCGTATTTTCCAGCGACCAAAGGTTTTCTATATACCGTCGATAGACGACAAAAGGCAGCACGCTTTTCAGCAAGGTGGTTCATTACCTTATCGATGCGGAACTCAATGGATGAGAATCAGAGCATATTCTGAAAGAACACATAACCGCTACGCAATCTACATTTGAACCCGCTGGACTATTATGCAAAGAGCATTATTGAGCGAATGTCTGACAAGTCTTTCGCATGACAACGTTGACCTGTTTGCTTAAGCCACATAAAAGATGTTCGCACGATCGTAAAATTAAGCTTTGAAACGAGTCCGTGATAGATTTGAGTTCCGAATTGAAACTGTGGTCAAGGCGAGCAGAAGTTATCGCGAATCAACATAATCGCCAACATTAATACTTTTAGTACATGCAAAAAAATCTGGTTTTGTTTAAATTCAGGTCATAAGCAAAATACTTCCATAATAAAGGATAAATTATTTGTAGGACATACGTATAACAGACGCATCCTAATATTATTCCCATTTCTCATATATTACTATAATGCAGTGCAATCGCATGACTATATGTCCTAAATGCGGTAGCGACAATGACTAGTATGGGCATCCAAAGGATTTTACTTACAATTAACAGACCACCCCGCACTTCTATTAGGGTGCTTTTTAACGAATCTGTTACTTACTTAAATACAATGATTTGCAAATCTCTAAGTGGCGAAGAAGCCATGATTTGCACGAACTAAAAAAATAACAGCTAGAAACAATAACTTGGTCCAGTCAGGACAGGACTCTGTCATTAGTAGGAATCAACAATCTGATACGTATTTTCCAAAATATAAAAAAAAAACTAGAACTTTCAAATTGTGATTTCCATTAAACGCTAAGCGCAATATAATCGGGTCCGGGTCTAAGATCCTGTAAGCCGTTATGATATATGATACATGGTTCACTATAAGCGTTCAGGAATCTTTCCATCATTTACAGACATTGAGTTAAGACGCTTTTCGGCCTCTTCTAAATTAGAAGACACGTTTGTCATATTACGTTGACTCCATTGTTTTTGGCAGAGGCCCGCCTTCTGTCAGGTGGTCCCAAGCTGTATAAAGGCTTTGAATAAAAGCTGTTAAACGTTGCGAATCGTGTTTAATGCCATTCGGAAGTCGGTGTTTACTCATTGCTAGACGTTCGTTTCGGATACACACACATGCAGGAACTTTCAAATTTTGAAAATACCATCCAAATTATAATGAAAATAGGTAATTCTAGACATATACTTTCCAAAAACAAGAAATGTTTAGCGAAATCGGTAAGGTGTACTAAATAAATCCCAAAGAATAAATGAAAGGCGAATTTGAAACGTAAATTACACATTTTTAATTCCTAATATACATTTTACCTACTCCTAAAAAAAATAAGCTTTTCATTAGCATTGTGTGTATAATTACGGCTATATTCACAGAATAGTTATAAGAGTTTCAGTAAAAAAAGTTCTGAGTAAAATAGTCTCACCTGGAAGTGTTTTGCGCGAAACTTGAGATCTGTGTAGCTCAGTAAAATTCCACCATTCCTGCAGATATAATAACTGTTATTTTAATGTTACTCACAACTATTTTTAGAATAAAGCAGGTTATACGAGAAGTTGTGTTGATGAAAGACAATAATATTATGCAAAAACATTTTAAAGATGATCTGTTCTAGAAAATGCGTCCAAACCAATCGGAGTTAAGCAAGGTACACAACATTCTGTGGTTTCAAAAATGCTTGCTCAAGAAAAAGTGTGTAGTAATCTAACACGTACTTGTCGCAAAATTTGCCAATCCGTTCATCAAGATGACCCTTAAGAGATTTTTTTACGTTACACAATGCGTTTGGATAAAGGTTGATCCAGATTTTCTCGCCAGAATTAATGACCAAGGAAGACATTTCATCTGGAAGGCCATTTTGTGGCATGGCTTTATGTTTATTACACGCACTACACAACCTTAATCACTCAGTGGCACTTTAAATTAAGTGTTAGTAAGAATACTGCGAATCACGGATGCGGGCACTGGACACAAATACATGGAAAACGTTAATTAATTAGCTAACACAATTGACCGAATCGAAATCGCCCGGCGCAGGATTACAGCTGCCGCCAATCAGAAGTATCACCTCGTGCTTGTTTTTAGCGTCGTATGTTTACAAAACAAGACTCTCTATTGAAGAGCGCGCAATTCAAATTCATGTTGCCCTGCAAAGCCCTAGGATTTTCATGTGCTTTCTCAGAGACACATAAATAATACTTTAATGATTCCTAATCCGCTTAACGAGCTAAAATAACAAGTTCTCTTTCTACCGACAACTAATGAGTTACATAGTGCGAATATACAATTCTCTGACGGTAATAATAGGACCAATTGTGTGGCTAATAATAAATATATGTATGTTACTTTGCTAAAACGTGTTATAATCTCAACTTCAATTTGTATTGTACAAGAATACATCGTTCCGTACAGTCAGCGGTATAATTGTATCGTATCAGAGTAACATAAACGCTTGACTAACAATAGTAAGGTATTAAACTAAAACTTTTTGTACCTTTGGCCCAACGGCTCATTCTCTTTTGTTTTTGCGGCGTGCTACAACCTCATTCTATATTACAATTTAGTGTTTGGAATTCGCCGGCAACTGCTAGTATCCATATACCTAACCCATTTACTTTTGAGCAGATATTATTTTATACGTTGTTGAAGAAATTTGAATGTGATGGTGTGTCTCAATTGTCTTAAACATGACTCTAACCTCCTTTTGTGATGTTTGCATACAGGCTTGCTTCAACGAGAAAACAGACACAATGGTAAAAGGATATGTTTGGGAAGAATCGTTCTGAAAAAACTCGTAGAGCTTGTCGTGCCGGAAAGGGGAACAATCTTTTTAAAATCCCAAGGGAAGAGTTCCTAGTTTGTCGACAGGCAAACGGCAAAGCGATTGTATATAGGCGGATGATAAGCATCCAACAAAAAATTTAGGCTCCTCGTAGTGCACATTAGCAGACCGTATTCTCAATGGTGATAAGAGCCATAGAGTCGATAACAGGGGAGCTAATGCCTGTCGTTCTCGTAACAGGAACGATGACGCTGATGATGCAGCTTGAAACAACGCAAACAGACGGAAAACATTGGTATCAGTGTGACTGTTATGACGGCGTCTATGTAGTTCAGGCACGCATATAGTCCATAGCGGGCAGTAAGTAGTTAGGCAAAAGAATATGCGCGGTCAACATCCATAGGCTACTCACTAGATGGACCGGTGTCGCCAACGGATAGTATGCGACAATTGCCAGGGCGTTCCTTATGAAATTTTAGAAGAATCACACCATTAGAATAATAGTCAGTGCCAGCAGTAACGGGTTATTCCTGTGAGACCTGAATTGATGTAATGATAGGGGTTGTTCAGCTGGTATGAGATTTCTTATGAGATGTCTTAGTGGTTCACAAAAAAGATTTTAGTCGATTTCCCAACGTATTACAGTTGCAGGCTCTACGTCAGGAGGCGGCGTGACTGAAGTGACCAATGTGTCAAAATGGGAAAACGACAATTCCAAATAAATAAAAACGATACTGCGCCTTGAATCTCCCTATTTGTGTGTGTTCAGGGGGGAAAGAGCGCTGATGACGCAGGAGCTGGCAATTATCAAAGTTCAGATTTTCGTTAAAGATGGGAATCTGGTTACGCTTTAGACTCTGGTTGTGAATACAGTCATGATCGACCTACTGCCATAGGCGTCCAGTGAACCGCACGCACGGCTGAGAGGGGGCTGATCTGGCTGGGAGGAACTAACTGAAGCCGGCTTAAGGCATACTTACGTGATGCAGTTAGGGGGTTTGTTAAACAGGCTTTTACTGAGCGCATATCAGTAAATGAAGAAACTAGATATCTGATGGTGAATTTTCCATTTCTAAAAAGTCCTACCGTGTATGACCGATACACCATGTTTTTACAGGGGGAGAGGGAAACACATTCGCATTTTCCACCTAATTACGGCTATAGTTGATCTAAATTTCTAGCTTCGGCAGCTGATGGCAATCATGACTATAAAAGAAAGCGTGCTTGCGCACCCAAGTGGGGTGACAGAAATAAGAACTTTATATGATCTTAAACGAAGTGTCGCATGCGCGGGGTGCAGATATTTATCGTCAATGTCACTCTGGTTATGTGCACGTTTGTATAACGCCTAAGGATTAATGATGCTTTTTGTCATAATATTAAAATGGATATTCCGGGAAATTTATTATGCGAAGCAGATTTTCAATAGGCCATCAGCCGCAAGGCTACTCAGATGGTGAGTCTTCGCGTGGTGTGCTTGCCTGGAGTAGCACCGGTTCTAAGGTACTACGCTGTTTAAAAACAGGAGCGCCATATGTGTTGCAACGGCAGTAATAGGGAATATGCTAATTCCATGTATATCAATGCCGTCCATCTGAAGCGTAAGGTAGACAATATGGCGCTTGTTGCGTGTAAGGCAAAGCTCGCATTGATTGGAGTTGACGGCGGCCACATTGACAAAACGCGGCTCTTAAGGGTGAAAGAGTGTTTGTACATCGGATCGGTCTTGTTGCAATACTGGTCAGATGCACAGATTTCATTGAATTTATTCGGTATAGCCGGAGAGATGGAGGATCAGAAATAACCTTGTAGACATATTGGGAGATTATGTGATTACTTAACTAAGGCTGAACCACTTAACGACTTACGGGGCCTGCCTTTGTTTTCCGTAGCGCTCCAAGGGACAGGAGTATTTCAATGATGAATAATTCTGAATGTTCAGTTCTAATTATTTCCGCTAACCATATAATACGTCAGCTTGAAGAACGACATGCCTACCGTTGACCGAACGATCGCTCATCCTCTAGAAAAATCGTACATGCTGTCTGTCCAAGCTCGTTTTCATAGTAATTACCTGATATTATAAAGATAGATTTGTTCCTAAAATCGTTACTTTCAGTAATCTTACTTTCAGAGTCCATAAAAAGGACGTTAAATGTTCGGTGGATAATTATCACCCAGTACTTTAAGAGCCCATAGTCAATTTACTTCAAGTTAGTTTCTTGTATCATGAAGAGGCGGCTGCTTTTTCGAATGCTATCCTCATTGCAGTAGGGTATGAGAATGAGATGAAGTAAGATAGTAGTCATTGAAGTAATTTTTGGTAAAACAGCAACTAAACTGGATGAATCCGATCCCAGTCTTCGGAAAAGAAAACGTAGTCCTTGACCACAGTCCAAGCGGCTCATAATCCTTATATCAAAGGTTTGGAAAACGAATCCCTTGGTATGCTTGATATGATAGAACGCCTAAAGAGAATTATTTGCAAACGAGATGAAAATTTTGTCCGATAAGACAGGTTTGTGAAAATAGACTTTATCACTTAAAGAGACCTGCCTTGAGGACACTCAAAAAAGTGGCTCCCTTAGATGCGAGGTTCACAGATAGTACCGGACGAGAAATCCCGACACAAGTGAAGATTGAAGTAAAGATGTGGAAAGACATTGTGAAACGCTTTGATAACGCGGAATACAAAACTCCAATAAAGCGGAAATAGCGTAAAAACTCAGGTCACAAAAGGTAGCATCTTACCTAACAAGGCAAATATACGGGCAATATTTCCATCGTAAGAGGCCGGGAAGCTGCTGTTCCAGTACCTACTCCTGCGGATGGTTCTGCCGAAGGGAAGATAATACGTTTGCAAAAACGTAATAACAATAGAGATGCCGGAACAGATTTTTCCGGCCGCTATGCCTCGAAGCTTTAACTGTGTATTTGTTATCCAAACTAGACAATGAAACAACCAGGTATTCCTTAAAAACCTTAAACCTAATTTTTTTTTATAAAAAAAAATTAAAAAAGCTGCAGAGGAAATCTGTGTCTCCTTAAAAACAAAGATATAGGTAAATCTTTCGTAACTTTTTTAAACGAACCCAGACATGACAATTATGCAACGTTCTGGAAACAGGATTTACCGAGTACCCAGGAACAAACATACGAATTCGAGCGAAAAAACAAGCAGGCAAAAAACAAACCTACCAGGCAGCACAGTGTCGCAACCAACCCCGTATTATTCGTACGTGGGGAGAGCCAGACTCATCTCCTCATCTACTGGATTGGTTCACTGTATCATAGATTTAAAAAACGCGCAGGAACGACTATTTAAACTTGTCTAAAATTGAAATTCCAGCAGCGTGTTTATTAAAGAAGGTACATACCAAAGTGGTTTTCACTGCCATAGTCCATATCACCTTTTAGTTGCAAATGATCATAGTTAGGGGCCCAGGAAAGCCTTTGTAGAAGAAAGACGTTAAGCACAAAAAGGCGTAACACTCGGGCTGTTTAGACAGAAGACAAAAGAACTGAAAACTAGTTACGTGACGCAACCTAATTCATGCCTAAAGGTCCCTCGAGTAGGCTTCCTCAGTGTGAACTACACTGGAATGATTTCGGTTTTGCAATTCTCGAATTGTTTGAGTTTGGGTTACGCTATCCGCATTGCTTTATATGCGGCTAGCAAGGATATCCCATGTAAAGTTGCATTGTCGCTGCAAATCTTACTATGATTGCAGTGCAGGTAAACACTTCACGCTCATTTCCAAACGCTGCCCTGAACGTCATTAGCGAGTCGCAGCCCTCTGCAGAATCATAACCAAGGTTTGCTACTAAGGTTTTATAAATAAACCTTAACAGCCTATGATCTGGAACATGGCGATTCGCTTCGCAGCAGAGGAAAGTATCAATATATTCCTAGCCTCCCAGAAAAGAGCCAACCAAAGCAACGTTTTTCCCATTGCCATTCACCTTCACAGTGACTAAAGTGCATCTCTTTTGTGCGCTACCCCACTATATCTTCAGTTCCATTCATAATCTCTCTTGACAGTAGCATACAAGAACACTGCTGTTTCTGTCATTGACTAAGCTTTAGGAGACACTTTTTAGAAAAGAGCGCTCAGCCGACGCTGCCCAATACGAGCGTCAAAGGTCTTGATGGGGTTCTAAAGTGTTAACGCTACGCCTTTGTTGTGCTTTATATAGATGAGCCAAGGTCTCTTTAAGTGTCATCTATTAATATGTTGTTTTTATCAAAAGCAAACTATTTATTTTCTATTTGTTTCTTTTTGCTTTAGTATTTGAAAGAATGGCATTGAGGAATCTGGAATAGAATATTGTGCAAAATATTCCGTGATGTTTAAAGCTGTGCAGGCTGATAGTTACGCAAGATCGTTATTAAGAATGTTATTATGGACTATCAGTGGCCTCTATGTCGCCTTTACTTTGAAGGTCACCAGATTGTACAGCAAATATATCCTCACTCTAAGAGTTTCATGGACCAGTACACTTCTGACACATATGAAGTAGAAAAAAACCGACTGCTAATTTAAAAAAAAATAATGAGCTGACTTACCCCAAAGTACAACTCAGCTTGGTGGTTTCATATCATATAGTTTCGATTTTAATGCGTAATATAGACTCAATAGTATCGTCCACATATTTCGGATAATTATAATTGTGAGTTTATGATTAACTATGTACAATTCTTTATACAAGAGCAATAGATTACCACAGTAGTTAAGGAGAATTTTTCCTCAATCGACTTTCTGCCAGGAGTGCCTCACAACCCGGCTTTTGAGACTCGTAAGACGCTGCTATGGAAGTCATGGAGTGCGCGTACTCGACCTTTTAACCACCTATTCTTTACCTATGCTCCTCTGACTGGCAACACTATTTCCTCTCGTAGGGGACATCTCATTCTCCCTCGTCAAGTGTCTAACGACTTAATGAAGTTCCAAATTTTAACTACTTTGGGAAGACGGCACATCAACCGATATGTGACCTTCGCACAAATTCTTCATTGTAGAGGTTCCTTCCTTTGCAAAGAAGATCTCCGTGAAGTTGTTTTACATAATGCCTAGACTGGAATGGGCAGCTTAAGAAAAACCGATTTCTGATGATATTGGCCTTTCTACAAGCTTTGTTGCGTACATGCATAATTACGTAGATACGATAGTTACGTGGGTTTCAGTGCGATCAAATTAACTTTAGAGGACGATACGCACGTTCTACGAAAACACGGTTTTCTTCTCGAGTTTGGTTGAATAACTGGCTAGCCCATGTAACCTTATTTCACTTCATGTAATATATATGAGCTGCAAAACTTGTAAGGGCACATAATGGTGACAGAAGTATATACATTATTGTGCCATATAGGCCTCGCAGAGTCTGAGGTATATCACACCCCCAAAATCTGGTTACAAGTATATTTTGGTCGTTTTTGCGAGGCGGGCCCTAAACCTTGCAAAAGGGTCGAATGCGACTCGGTGACCCCTCTGGCACGGCGTAAGATTAGAGCGCAGAATAAGAGTCGTGGTACCCTTTGTTGTCGTTAGAAGTGTATATTTCCGAACAGTAGCATGTCTGTAATGGATTATTTTTCTCGTATTATTTACGTTTTAGAGCGTCAGGCAAGGTTTACAGAGATAGGCTAACAGAGACAGATGTTAATCAGACGTGATGCCCTGTCACCCTTTAAACTAACTAAATTTACAGAAGACGACGTTGAGGATGGACTTGACGTCATTAAATTCCATTGGTACCGTGGTTTTATTAAACTTCGACTGAATACATGCTTTTTCAAAATGCCTTTGCAAAGGGTGGTCTTCCTATTGTCCTCTATGGAAGTTCTAGCAGTTCAGACAAAGGAAACAAAAAATCAATTTCTTCAAAGTCAGACACTGCTTTCTATAGGAAAGGAATCTCTTTGAGCCCCTGAGCTCGAGTCTGTTTTCCTTAATATTACTGATCCTAAGTTAAACCTTCATCAGCTTTGTAAAGGTCGATATATAACAGGTCACCAGATAGGTTGCGGCAACCCAATCAAAATTATCTTATTGATAGGTAAGTTTTATACATTAGCATCCCACAGATTCACAATTTGCAAATAGATAATAACAGTCAGTCAGTTAGTTAGTGCAAACGCAGCTTTTTAATACGCAAAGTTTCCTCCGTATAGTTCAGGAAATTCTATGGAGAAATGATTCGATTTGACTGGTGAACTTACATGAAATCTATACTGTTTGGGCTTCTTAATCTTACCTATACGATAAAAATACCTATACGATAAATAAACAAAAAAAATACAATAAATAACGAGCGCGTTAATAAATACTAGGTAAGTTCAAGTTTCTTTTTAGGTCCACCAGATAACTGAAGAAAGCGTTCGTTGTTTACGTAGCATAGAACAAGCATTCTCTCTTTCAATAACAAGTCGACTTAAACAGAACTGCCCCCATCAGAATGTTCCGTTTTAGTATGCGTTTGCCGTACTCAGGTTCTACATGCCAATCATTAAGGCATACAATTGAACCTGTAAAACATATGGATCTGATTTTTTTCCGCAGAACAAAGTACAGAATTTTATGTGCTTTTTATTTACATTTCTATCTCGAAAGGTTATGTACAGTTCAACTTGTATCCTTGAGATTTTGTAACGAACAGAACTATCTTCAGACGGCAATTTTAAGCTCGTTTTAGGTTTTTATAGAAGTAACTGAATGTATCCTGGGTAAGTTGCATCCTTGATTTGCTAAAGTAAAATATCTAACACCTACTAAAAAAGTATTACCTATAATTCATCTGTAATGTAATGCAATTTACTAATTTCTATGAGCTAGACAAAGAATTGTATGCACACGCGTGGGAAACACATTTTAAAATTATTAGAGTCTTCAACAACAGAATTATCTCATCAATTTCCTGATTCTTTTAAATGAATAATTAGAAGCCTGTTTTTTTTGTCAACTCACGTTTGCAGTATAATAATGCTACGATACAGCTCAAAGGACCAGAATAGCCTTGTTTTTTGAAACTTCTAGACAAATGCCTAGCAAATGGGAAGCAGTTGACGATATAAAGCGAGAGCTACGAAAAAGTCATTGGTATCATAGTACACATTCACATCTTTTCATCGTTGTTTTTACAGCGTAGCTAGTTATTATTATTATTAGAATTGAAGTTACGCAGCCTCACTGTGTTCAAACTCACATGACAGTGAATCATCATTGCGATACAAAGTAAACTTTCCAACACAAATAACTTAGACAAACGCGTTGTTGTTGGTTGATGTGGTTTCTTAGGCGGAGAACTATCTCGTGTTCTCGCATATAATCCCTGTTGACTTTCACTACAAGGCCAATCTGCAAATATTTGTTCACGGTCAATGGCTATGTCGAGCCTGTTTGCGATAAGCATGGCGTATACACTCTAGTAATCCCTATTCTGCAGCGAATTTCGCTATTATCGTTGTTCAGCATTGGCCCTTAGTTACAGTAGATTATAAACATTCGGACATAAACGTCGCAGAAGTAATTAGTCTTTGGGGTCTTGGCTAGGAACAACGCGCGCACTGATTCAACAACTAATAGCCGAAGGAATAACCACAGCAGTTTCCAAAGCAGCATCAGAAACGGACCCACGTATTTCATGGAAGTAAGCTGCGACTTCATTGAAAGGCCGCATCCGAGTTGTTTAAAATAAATTGGTGTTTAGAAACGCTCTGCATGACTATGGCTTGGTAGACAAAATTCAGGGGATCGAGCGGCAACCTCACTAGCGGAGTCATCGAGTTCATATAGAATGCTGCAAATACTTGATAGCCGTCGGGTTAAGAGGGAGCAGCGTCTGCAATGAGCGTCCATATCCAGTCGTTCAACGAAAACGTGGACATTTCAACGCCAGTGGAATGATTTTGCGTGAGCACTGACACTGTTACCTCCGACGGACAAAATCTTTCCTGATCTTGCGCAGTAGTTTGAAGGGCATCTTGTGGTGATAGAGGAGCTGATACTCAATTCAGTTTTACTAATTCAATCATGTCTAGCGGGCGGCCAAAAGATATAGTATTTGTGGTTTTATGGCTATGACTTCAACGACTGGAGACAGCATTTATTGATGTTTAAACAGCCTTACTGAAACCCAGTTCCCAATCCAAATGGAACCACCTTTTGTACCTGCACAACTTTTATCAGGCCTAACAAGTTTGTGGCAAAAGCGGTAAACTTAAAATGGACGCCATTGAACCTATTTAAACAACTTTGCTTATTTCGGTGACAATATGTTCATGGTAAAAAGCACTGCATTTGCCCTATAACAACTTCAATGGTCCTACTGCACCGCAATTTGAAATTTTCCACGTAATACTAATATTATGTATGGGTGATATTTTAATTGCAAAACAGGAAGACAATATGATTGGCCCAAAAGTAGGCTGAAAAAACAGGCCTAAACACTACTCAGCCGGTAAACGTTTTACTCACAAGGAGTACATTGAAGTGTATCAAATTTATAGCTTTTGTATGTATTTAGTAAATATTTTAAGTGATACGTCCAGTGCTACCGCTAAACATTGCTTCGGACGGCCTGCTCCCAGCACGAAATCGTACATCAGCGCCCAATTTGGAAAAGCACGTCTTTCTAAGCTTAATAAAGGTAATGGTTGACCACTGCAGAACCATGAGGTCCGTAGCTGGTGAAGAACTACATAAAATAGTATCGTCAGCACATACCTAGTGCTTATGAAGGTCTAGGAAAGTTTAAATATCGTTGTATTAATTCCACTCTTGACCCACTGAGAACTTTTATCTCGTTTATAACGCTTTACGAGGCGCCTATATTATTCAAAATGATAAAAACGAATTTCTATGAAAACTATTACTTCATCTAATTATATGTAATGTGCAGCGCGTCTATTCACATGCGTAATGCACGTCGTATCCATATGTTTCACGTTTCGAATACCCTTATTAATAATAAAAAAAAATCGTCGTGCATAATAACTTTTCGGAGACCTTTTATAAAGCCATAAAGAGCTCATCAATCAACGAGATATCTGTTCGTTGGATTGAATACCCAAAAGAAGTTCGTCTATTTCATTTTTCCGACGGTTCAAGGGTGAAAATACGTAACCGATTCTCTGCTCGCTCGAAATGCCCTCGAAGTCGAAAAAACATCTTTCAAATTGTTTCTTTTAGTCTTAAAACGCATACAAATTTAATCAAGCCAAAAAGTAGTTTCAACTTCAAATGAAGCTCCACGGACAGGTGCATACAAAAAACTATTGATACCACGTGGCTGAGTAACGTAATAGAAAAGTATATTAACGGCAGTACGAATTTTGCTATCGTGTCTACCAGAAGACTGGAGATAAAGTCTGAATGACATAATAATTCCGTCTGCCCTCGGTTTTTGGAACCCGGCTGTCTTTTCCACACGAAACCAGGCTTTTTCGTAGGACACATCACTGCATTGCTTCACCTAACAAATCAATGTGCAAGACCATATTTCATTTCTTCATAATTAAAGGTGACAGCTTCGTGTCAAAAAAGTCTATCCTAATTTCTTACCTTATATGCATGATTATTTTTAGGTTTGGTTTCACTGACTAAAAGAGCATATTTTGGCTGAATTAGATTGGGATGAAATTCTTGAAACATATCATCGAACTCCGCCGTACCCTATCGAGACACAGCATACAGCTTTTCCAAAAATATCCAGGTTAGGGAAAACAAGTGATGCGGAACTACATTATGTTAGTAAAATGGCTACTATTGTGTTTTTCATTCGGAGATGGTTATTTAAGGAAGACAGTCGGATTGTTCGATCGAAATAGGTCGTGCGTAGAGAGTAACTAATTTGTTTTCCTGATCCTCCTGGTTACCCGCTTAGTGTTTCAATATCAGAACGAATTACTTCGAGCATTTCACCCAGATGCTGATTTTAAAGACTCATAGCATGGAAAATTAATATTAGTAGTCTCTGGAAAGCCTGTTTTCACTCTGTTCGCATTTCGAGTATAAACGATGATTGTTCTGGACGCATTGAGATATCAATATTGTGCCTTCATACATGCGACACCTTGATATTTTTCCTATGTAGTTGTTCGAAAAGGCAATTCAGCATTAAAATGTCCCACAGGAGTTCTCCTTTCGGTTATTGCTGCTAATTTGGGGTTCTTAAACCAATCTGGTTGCCACTGATCTCGAAATTAATCAGATTGACTCCATGTTAAATTAAAAAGGTCTTCTGTTTACTTAACGTTAGCAAGAGGGAAAGTATTTATCTACGAGAACAGTGCGCATAACTTTAACAATACGGGTACAAATGGCAAAACGCCCTCAACTAATACAAACAAAATTGCGATGAACCGTGCTATATACACCTTACTACCTAAGCGGGCTACTAGCACACGGTTCTATTTGTTGTACAGTCAGATCGACAGGCTGAGGAATGATAGGAACTGAAGTGTGTGGAGGGCTTGGATACATAACATTGATAGGCCGCTATGTATAACGCCTGGCCTCTTCATTCTTAAGATTATATTAGTAATCCTTTAAGCACAATAGCAAACGGGACTAAATAAACAATATGCCGGACGTATCATTAAGAGAGGCCATGACTTTCTGAGGCTGTTGAAGTTGAGCCACTTTAAGCTGCTGGCTACCCGCTGCAGCTACCGAGAGTCAGTTCGTACGAATAAGTCGTTAGTCTTAGACCACAGCGAACTTACCTTTTTGGTGCAATTTTAACTTCGATAAAGTAGGAGTGCAGACAGGCTAGTCGTCATGCTGCGCTGTGATGGCTGTTTATTTTAGTCATGCCTCTATATGTGACGTGACAACACCACGCGCCTTAGAAAGAAACATTTATCAACAAGTCGAACTTAAGACACGATTGAAGTCTCTATCGGAACCTCACTTGCCTCTTGTTTTCAGATACATGTTTTTTTAAAATGGGGACTATTAGGTATTATTATTATTTCTTTTGGTGATGTTTGCAAATTCTATTGCCTCTCGGTTATTTCCCTGCGTCAATCTGTTGTGGATCTCTCTGTAATGATAACTGTTTTTAGTCACCCTAAACCTAGTCTATTTTTAGGGTTAAGATGAATCCTATTTATATTCATTAAATCACTTATGTATGTTTTCTATTAGATAATTGTCAACGACAAGCGGAGGATTGCTCTAATTCACTAAGCTTTGAGCCTTTACCTCACCGGCGTATTCTACTTTTTCAAATAAAAATTAATAATTACGAAGTGAACCCTATTTTAACGCACGTATCCAAAATTTTTGACAGATTCTGTGCAGCCGAAGTGCAGCACAGAAAAACAAAGAGTCCAGTTCCTTTGTCCAGTTCCTTAAAGGATGGCTCTCTTCGATAGTATACTCGGGACAGAGACACATATAAAAATACACCCGTTTTAAATGCTCATAGAACATTTCACTAAGAAGAATTTATCTGCCTTATTCCGGTTATGTCTCTTAATGATACATGTTTCTGTCAGCGTAGAATCATACAATTCTGTTATTCTATCGTAATTTTCAAGCTAAAATGACGGTGTTAATCTATCGAGTAAAAACTCATTTTACTGCTCATTTATCCTGTAGGCAGCCCATGTATATTGTATTTTCTTTATAAAACGATTAGATAAGTTGTGTACCGTTGTTGTTACCACGCTAAATCTCTGAACGTGCGATGACACATCATAATAAGCGTAGATGTTTTGCAAGTTACAGTTACTCGACTCCGCATGAAGTCACGAGTAATCCTCCATTATACGACGGTGGCTATAGGAAGCCATCGTTTGCGCATTGATCCCGAGTTGGTTTAAAATCGCGCACATAATATATATATATGTTGAAGGTTTCGAACATAACAGTAATTTAGCACTGACTTCTATTGCTGGTAAACAAAGTACGAAGTTCTCTTGCTAACCCCTCGAGTATCACGAGAATTATCCGTGCTACGAGATAGTGAATTTAAACGTTGCACCTCTCACAGCTCGGCGTTAACTACCTCGTATGTAAAGTTGTTCGTGTGATTGTGAAGTACACTAGAATTTCACGGAATAATTGAACGGTCCTAAAGTATACAGCAGTATTACGGTAAGTTGAGCTCGCGTTATTCATTATGTACTCTGATACATCCTTCATTTTTAGCTTGGCGAACCAGCTCGTTCCACAAACGAGCAGCACATTCTATAAGAATCAATGGCCGGGAATATGTGTTACCTCACACATTTGCTGGTGGCTGTAACTGGATAGGACAAAACATTGTTTCGATGTATAAGAAGGGCGTTTGGAAGGTGCGCGAGTGTTGACTATAGAAAAGCTCAGCTCTAGTCTCAATGGCAACAACAATTTTGTCGCAAGTGATATTGGGCAGTCGGCATAATAATAGCTACAGCAGCTCCCTCTCACAAAGCGGCTACATCTTCTAACTAAGCGAATCCCGCTAAGCCATAGTTTGACCGTAGCTGGATTGGTGAATGGTGGATGCGCACACGGCCCGCAAGAGGCAGTGGCTGGCACGGGAGTACGTATTATAGCTTGTGCTGTTAGGTGGTGATGGTCACATGATGATGCCATGACGTTGCCGCCGCTTCTAGTCGTCGTCAATAGGAGACGGCGGGCGAGGCAAACAGCGGCAGCCAACTCACCGGGCTGGATGTATAATTTTAGAAACAGGACAGCAGTTTGCTGACAAGTTGTTTTAGGTGAATCGACGGCTGCGTCAGCTGGCGAAAAATCTAGCCGTCAGCATAAAGCGAAGCTGAAAATTCATTCGTTAGCTTAGAAGACAGACGGCAAGTGCCTACTGGCCGCTACGTTGTCCTGTTGTTTTTCTACTTATTGTACACGTGAACTGGGAGGGATCATTGGAGGTGACTGCCAGGTTCCACGGGCGCTCTGAGTATAAGCGACGACACGAAGTAGATGCGACCAGTGCTTTCCGCTGTGGTTCGTGCGTAATCGGAGCCTCTGTCCGTCGAACAGTTGAGTGTGCTTCTCATACGACGTAATGAGTCGCATATAATTATTTCTGTAATATGTGTGTGTGGTGTTGTTTTGAGTTTTGATATCTGAAGCTGGTACACATGTAGGCTGACATAGAATACGTATATAAGCGTAAGCTCACATAGCGGTCAGCCACCGATGGCCGCAAAGAGATTCCGTTTAATGTTAATTCTCAAATATCCTAGGATATCAGAAAGTTACGCAAGAAACGTCACAAGGAGTGCAGCAGCAGCAGCAGCAGCAGCAGCAGCAACAGCAAGCACATGTGCAGAACACGCACATTTTGGTTCAGGGCGTTATACAATAGAGCTAAGTCGAATAAGCATTCATCCAAACGAACAATGAACTAAAATGCCATGACATATTCAGTGCAATATGACCAGCACATGGACGGCAGGCGTTCAAACATGTGTTTCTATTGCCTGTCTTCAGGCACTCGAATGTGCCACCAGTTTAACGAAGACACAGCTTCACCGCATCTTTTGTCGCACCTCAATACAGGCGGATTCGCAGTCTGGATGGGTTTTCGAGAGGAGTCGAGCGCAGATCCATTCAGTCACCTGTAATAGCTTTTTATTTTACATGCCCCTACGTCCTGGCTTTTACGTTTCTCGTCATATCACCGTTAAGTATTTTATCTATCTACGCTCGAGTTCGATCATGGACCACAACGTTCCCCTAAGATTAGCAGTGCAAGTACGCTACCCACTAGGCTATCGTATTCTATATACCTATTTGCCCATAGCCGAAGCAAAGCCACAGTATAAATAACTGACTTGAGCTGATACAATAAATAATAGAGCGGCCCGTTTACCATCGTTAAGTTGCAGCGTTATTGGCGCTTCCGTCCTCGCTGAAGCGCGGAGTGAGTGTATAGCTGAACACTGACTTGGCGTCATAATAGTCACCTATCTAAAAACTCTGTTAGCAGACTATACATAGACCAAAAGCACTAGCGTGCTCTTCATGTACTAAGAAGATATCGATCGCTAAGAAGAACGTGTCAGAAGACGTTAATGGAATTAGCCTTTAAAGGATTTCATTATAAACGATCATCTTCGATATCGTTCATTCGAATTACCATTACATCAATAAACGCTCGGCTTACCTGAACATGGCCTACGATTAATTATTGAATTTGTTCCATCTTGGTGGCACTTGTTACCTGCGTAATGTCACATCAATTCACAGCGATGTCTCCAAAAACAACGCTGTACTAGCGGCACAGAATAAAGGGGCAGCTATCCAAGTTTCTTGGCGCTTCGAGGTCTGCCATTTTGGCCTAAGGAAGATATATTAGGACAAATAGCAAATAACTGTAACAATTTTTAGCGCCAACTGCTCCTTTGTACTAGTGTGTCTGCCAAGTTACCGATGTACACATGTACGTGTATAGTGGTAGTGAACGGGCGGTAAATGAATAAGCAAAACAGTAGAAAAGTTTTCCGTCCTTGCACCAGACCGTGAGTAAGCAGTCAAGTAATTGATGGTCGCTTACCGCTGATCGTTCTAATCTTCTATTAATCCTCACTGAAACAAGCATACGATATTGCTATCGCTATTGAGGGGGCCATGTTGACGGTGTTACTGGTACAATCAAAATCTTGAAGTCATCTTGAGAATCGCCTCCTTTAGAACGTCACCAAACCATATCAAAGGCTGAAGATAAAGAAAGAACCATGAACTCTTGAACGTATTTGTTAGTCAAGCGGCCTGCCTAAATATAGTAGAAAGAATCCAGCTAAGTCAACACTGGTCTGAACAGCTCCAGCAGAAAGAATAAACAGCAAACCTCAATACGTAAAGATCTCCAACACTTGTTACGCTAGATCCGCTTCCAGCATAAAGAACTGCTATAAGGAATTAGCGAAATAGATATAGCTGTATATATACTGAAGATCTGCTAACGTTGAAGCTTTTTTTTCAAGCTTAGCACTGGCTAACGACCAGACCTGAGTAGACTTTCTAATCTTTGACGATTTAGTTTTTTTACGATTCAGCATTGATATTGTATTATAGTAGTCCGATAAGGCACACGCCCGTTCTGCGTCTGATGCTTGCATATATGCCAAGAAGTAGTAATTACTATTGTTTTTATTATTTATTTATTTTAAAACGTTTGAGTTTATTCTCGACACGCAACAATTCTCCTGCACAGCCATTATTGCAGTTACCAGCTGGGTGTTTCCGCATTTAGATGCGTGGAAATATTGGCCTTTGCCTTGTATCTGTAAGTCAAATTTTACATAGGCCCATGGCGTAATACCTGCACATGCGTGCAATCGTGAAAAAAACAGCATTTGCACACTAGGGACATGTGAAGTGCCCATGCTTATCGAGAGGATTTTCTCTAAATGGAATTCTCTAGTGAACGTTATGCTGGCTAACGATATCTGTAAACACAATTTTATTCTTAGAGCCTCATACACATAAGAATGCTGATGTGATAAACTCTGCTGGTGTTTGGCCTAATTGTGTATGAGGCATTCAAATGCCTACATAACCTGTTCTTAATATTCCAAAATCTAGCAAAGGTCTATGCAAACGCTCCATTATAAGGGGAAGCAAAAGCACTTAACGCTATTTAACTTTGCACAACTTGTGGCTGGTAGTATTCGGGACGCAATGAAACCACAAAGACAGAAGAAGGGGCAAAAATGAGAACGGAAGTGTTTCCTTGTCCCTTCTGAAAGGAAAAAGAATAAACAAAAGGACATTTTACAGAACAAGAATATAAACATAAAATCATTGAGGTGAGACATTCATAAGGCTATGAGGTATATTATCTATAGCGTTCTCTATTCGAATAGCGAATTATTCTGTCATTACCGTGGAACTGTGGGGTGCGGAAGTCTCGTAGAGTCTCGTATGTTGCCTATCATGCAATTTTAAGACTACGTCGAGATTTCAACAATTTTCCCATTAAAGAAATGATTGATCTTTTGAAATTATATGGTAATCTGTGGGAGAAGTGTATGCCGAGTATGGTGGATAACACACCTTTAACTGTGGCTCCTGCCTAACGTTTTCCGCCGTGATTCTTGCAATATCAGGTTGAACGTAGTCAGTTCGGTTAAGTAAAACTAATTTACCTAATTTCTTAGGTCATAATTGAGAGATATATATATATATATATATATATCTCGAGATACTTTTATCAGGTAGATCACGAAAATAACAGTTTATTAGCTATGACCTTTCTCTTGTACAAAGACATATAGCTTCTTGCGCTTGGTCCATAAAAATTTGGAGCAATATCTGATGAAGGTCATAGACAGCGGATCTATTAGAGCACGATGATTTGAGCCGTTCATTGCCATTTATGCATGTTTGAACATAGCCTTAGCTTCGTAAAACCTTTAGTATATTAGGAATACAAAACAGATGGTAGGTCAAAACTTGGTTTTAATCCCTTGATGAACTGGGGTGTTCCCGCACGGAGATCGATCGGCCGACTGATTCGTGCTCTCCGCTGGAGTCTGAGAACAATCTTGAGATAAATAGCTTTGGGTCGAATCTATTACTATAAATTTGCAAGAAAGAGGCTTTTCTGTATTGCCTCTATGGCGTAGGACTCATATACCTGGGATAATTTTGAAGTCCAATAGCCAAAAAGTGCTAGTAGCTAAAGCAGATGGGGTTCCATCGCATGTGCAGCCACTGTTGTCCTCCTGCGCTTCTTCGCTGCATGCAACAAAAAGTTTCTGCCGTTGAACGAAGAGAGTAGTCCGAGCTTACTAAAATTATTTGCGTAGGCAGACAGCGACCTGACGAGATAAAGAGCGCGCTTTAGTAAACAGTCCTTTCCCGTACTTAATCGCCGCAATTTTCGTCAGATTTACGATTAAATCGGGATCTACCGAGATTTCATGCCGTTTATCTAACGCTTGTGAATATGGAAAGCTCGCATATATAACTAAGTCGTCGGCGTACAAGATCATCTTTATAACGTTTTGGACCCTCGAATCCCTGTCGGTAGACCCTTTAGAAGCGCCTAGAACTGTAAAAGGCTGATGTATCCCCTACGCGAAGTCTGTGATCTATGGAAAGGGAAACGTGTTGTCATCGCCGATGCTCATCTGATTTTCCTGAGGATATTCCTCTTACGTTACCAGAAACCTCAAAAGGATGTTTCTTAACGCCGAACTGAGGGTTGCTTTGAAATCCACGAGTATGTCTAGCATTTTCTAGCACATACTTTTCTTTCCGGTCGCAGGCTACGAGATTGGCGTGTTTAGGAGAAGCATTCTGTAGGTGCTCGTTCTTTATATGATTCAAACTAGCTGCCTTACTGGGAGAAAAAGAGATCCAAAAGAGTATAGATGATATCCGTCAGTAAGAAATCAGCTTTGATGGTGTCTCTTGTCTCCGCAAGAATTGTCTGCTCCCAGGCCGACGACGTCACACTTCCTTAACCAAACATAGCGATAAACCATAATTCAACAAATCGCCATTTAATATGAAGCTGATACGTTGTAAGCTTCGTATTGGCTTTTTTTTTTTATATAGATATCTTAAAGTGACTTAACAACGCGTGTCGTCATATTCGGGGTTTAATTGCTAGTAAATGATAACACGAATTATTTTACTCAGCTAGCCTTTAATCTTTTTTTTTTTTCGGTAAAACAACCGGGTGACGCAAATGCCAACTCTCGAAAATACTCTACTAGCCACAGAATGATATGCGAAGAGGGATTATACAGGCTTCGATTCTGTTGCGCTTCTTGTTTTTGGGCTGGCTCAAGGGCCCGAACAGCTTTCTTGTATTTTTAAAACTTTGTTGCTCGAAATTTATTTATTCGTATCGTCACCAATTATGTGGTATTATATTCCAGTATACTAGACGGAACAGTACTTTACGTATGAACCAGGATCAACTGGGACCATTTTAAATGAAGCTCTCTCATTTACATGAAAAGGTAGATCGGTCACACTCAACACTTGAATCATTACATCGGTCGTTTACGACCGTTTCATATTGTAACACACCTTTGAATGCCAGCATCGATGGGGTGCTGTATAGGATCTTTTCAAAATACGATACTTTTGCCGTATCATTAAACACACGTCCACGAATGTCTTACGTAACGTGAATAGGAAAGGGAAGAATAATTATTATCTTTCATTCTACATATGTTCTCCTATATAAGAACTATATGTTAACTATATGGCCCATTCTGTCGGTGGCCATTGAAAGGCTTGGCTATATATTAATTGACCATATACAAAGTGTCTATTGGCTGCATATAGCGCCAATATTATAACGCACTGTATGTTCTGGATTGTGCCCACATGTGGGCTTCCAATACAAATTTTATTCGAAGGCTATACAGGTACGATAAGTTAGCTTCCCAGCCACCTAACGGGTTAATATAATGAAAATTCTTTTGTATCAATAAGCGTGCTAGATAAGTTATTATTAAAATGAAAATTAAATTCATTTAGTTTTATCATTTGAAATATTTCTTTACTCGCTCTTTGTACATTTAATAGAGACTACCTTAAAGGCAAGACCCTACGACTAACGAGAGACCTTGGGCTTATGTTATCATCAGTAGCTTCACTTTGTTATTATGTATATCGTAAGCTTTCAGTCATTGACGTTATTTCTCTTTTACACGCGCGTCTTCTATAATTCATTAGAGTTAAATTAACTGTATTGAGGAAAGTAAAATTTATATCTTCTTTTAAGCCAGATGCAGCTTATTTCATTTCTAATTATTTTGTCTCCAGGTAAACTTTACGAAATAATGTAAGTAAAAGTACTGCATAAATAAGTTACGTTAAGCATATAAATAATAATTGTTTAAACAGACTCTACTCGAAACTTTTCAAAATAGTGTCTAAACTTCGTTCATCATCATTGAAAAAATTGGCATTTATAATTCGTCTCGCAGATTCACTTCGGTAGAGCGTCTCGGTTTCAAATAGTCCAAATAGTAAAAAAGTTCCGCAGTTTAAGTTTCATACTGGCGTTAAACATTGTTTCAGACGGCTGGCCTTAAGCAAGGATGGTAGTGTGCCTACGATCAATTTCGAAGTTAGGCCGTTTCATCACTGCGTGCCTCCAACTTTAGTAGGTAAATACCTTACCACTACACCGTCGCATAGGCGAGTACAAAAAGATGGGGACCCATTTTCTGACTTCTTTAATTTAACCTGCAAGAACGACTTTTCTGGCCAACTAAAAACTGTTTTCTATGGCCTCAGAGCGAAGTTAGGACAAGCGCTGCCCTGCACCTTTTTTATTTGGTGAACGGTCATTGTTCTTAAACCGATCTACATAGTTCTTAGTTTATTGAGATTCACATCATTTTGCAATGACCAAGGATGCTGCAAGGATTTATAAACAAAACGTAACAAAACACTTTTTTCGTTTTCCCACAACATTTCCAATATAAAAGGATTCTTATTGTATGAACAGCTTGTTTTTACAAGATAAAACCTAACAAAATCATTAATTATTTTTTATTATTTTATTATTATTTTTTTTTGAAAAATGTTTTTTTTTCTAAGCAATTTCGTCCTAAGCTTCAGCATAACTTGTTTCCAGGGTCTAATATTAACCTGATCGTAGTATTATCTAAATGGTCTTCAGGGCCAAAGGGTGTGACGCACTTGGATGTAAGAATTCTACTACTTTAGCGGCCTCTTCGCGATCCTTAACAATAGATCGCATTTTGTGGCTTTCTCCGCGTGTCAGCGTTTTTCTGGTCATTTTTAGTCCACCAAGAAGATCAAGCTTGGAAAAAGACCCATCAGAAAAACGAACAGTATCTTCTACATAATATACGAAGACTAGTAGGATCACAGTGATAATAAAATTAGCGTCGCAGACAAATTGCATGCATATATATACTAATTACCATATATATACGTATATATAAATCGGTGAGTTATTCAGGCGGAAAATGTTTAGTTGTCGGACGGTAGTAGTCGCGCGGCTCAAAACAGAATACAGACTGGCCATATGTATGTGTGCGTGCCCTCCGATGGTTTTTCTGTTGTTGAGGCCGTCGCATTTGTTTAAACTGTCCGTTCCCGGGTCCCTGTAAGCCACCAATATTTACTTCCCATCACCATCCTTCATGACGCGTGAAGGCCATTCATTCAGGTACGGCGAAAACAAAACTATATTTGAAAAAGCGTCCGCTGTGATCAGTGACGACAGAAAAATTTTGGCTGAAACAACGACGTCACTACTACTTCTACTGTATCAGCTAGTGCCGCCATGCCGTTACCGCCATCATTTGTCACTATCTTCGCTATTACTGCAATGATTCTATGTTGGGTATTGCGTTCCTATAAGTGAAGCTTTAGCTCAATTGTGCAGCCCAACGTTCGGTCTCCGAAGTTGCTTTGATAGATACCACGATGTTACTACTATACGAACCACTATACGAACTATAGTGAGAGAGACGGGTCTAGCTTATTCAATAGGGAGACAATATTGAAGGAAGGGTACCGAGGGTGCGCACGCACACATCCTTCATTCGCGCAATGAGAAAGATCCCGGTATGTTGAAAGACGCTGATGTTGGTACAAGCGACTACACACCCTGGAAATCGCGTCGTTGCTTTGGTATCATTATGTTGTAGTTCTATTGCAGTGGGGCATCATGCTGGCGTTCTAAGCAATAGTAGTTCTCACCTCTTTGCATGCACGTGTAGAAGAGACACAAGCACTACGCGATTATCATGGACTTAAGTTGGAACGGCAGTAATGAGGTTAAAGGTGTACACATAGGCGCTGATGGGTTAGGTTTACTCCCTTCAATGGGAATGGTTAGTTGCTTTGGTCGTAATTATGGCGGTGCGTAATAATAATCGAAATCTTATAAAAGCGAGCAAGATGTTTTTGTTCTATATTAGCAGCAGGTAATATTGTTGTACACCAATGATGATTAGTAATAACAAGAATAAAGCTTACTAAAAAGGCGTTCCCTAACTCAATTCTACTCATCTGTGCGTAAACGCTATGTTTGTGTATTTATAATCTTTACATGTTATTTTCTAGTAGATTAGGTTAAACATTACCTCAACTTATTTAGAACGTTTACTGATCTTTATTATCTATTACTGTTACATATTAGTATGACTTCTTTTTTTATTTAGCAACCTACCATAGACAGGTAAGCATTACGGGATAATTAACGGAGCGTTTGCAAAAATTAGGTGAAAAATTAAGTAAAAAGAAATTCAGATCGAAATACATAATATAAGGCATTCGAATTTGCCACGAACTATATCGGAACTCATGTCCACCTCTTCTCGCGTCTTGAGCTTATCTGTATGCTATCACCTCTGGCATAGGACACCTAACGAAAGCTTATTATTTAATATGAGCCGTAAATAGAAAAATGTTTGGGTCTAAATGCAATGCATCGAGGTCGATAGCAATAGCTAGAGTGCGCGCCGCTTCTGAATGATGTACAGTCGTTTTTTCTTCGATATCGTTTTAGTTGGGCAGGGTTCCGCCGGCGATCTCCGATGCGCACGACCTCGTTGTACTGGGGCCAACAATGGTTCCCACAGCGAGCGACTTACGGTGCGGATCGAGCTCCTGCTTTCCGAACCGGACCTGTGAAACTAGCACCACTGCGAATTCCGTCGAGAACTCTACCTGCCGTTCCGGTTCTACGGACCCGAACATCGACAATGTGAGCCGCGTGGTTCTCGTACCTAGATGTTAGACATAACACAGACCGAGGGCAAGGGGTAATGCAGGATTTGAAGGTAGCTTGAATCGACCTTGACATTCGGGTGCGAAGTATTAAAGTGCTGTGTACTTTCAGTTTTCAAAACGAAGCGACCGATGATATGAAACTAATGCATTTCAACTTCATATCCTATTTGAGTGCAGAGCGTTCATCCTGTAGAAGAGGCTTCGAATGCGATCTTTATTGCCAGCGTGTCTTGTGCCGTAATCCTTGTCTTCTGTATCCTACTGGGATGTGGTGTTCTTATTGTACATAGAACCAAAAATAAACGGCGACATCATGGAACCTACAGTCCCTCCAGGTAAGAAATAGACGCTTTGGTCCCATAGCCGTCGTAATAGCTTTTTCGTAGCTTAATTATCACTTCAAATTGATTTGGACTAGCAAAGTTTGTAGTTGAAACTGACGTATTCCACAGTCACAAAATCGTTAACCGTCGTACATCCGAAAATGTTTTTAGGAACCTTCTGTTCACTAGCTACTCCACGTGTAGCATCGAACCTTTCATTAGAGCGCCAAATTTACCTACAGATATATTGAGCTCTGTCGTTAGAGGAGAAAACGTATTCTCTTACACTCTTTAGGGAGTTTTGCTTCTTGTCACAAACGTTATCAGTATCAAATATTTGTTATCGTAGTCTTTAAGTATTTAGAATACAGAGCGTAAAATTCAACGGTTCGGATACTTTGATCGTAAGCGGACGACACGTGCGGACGTTTTTTAGTTCGTTGCAACAAATCGTGTTATGATCAATGAATGTATCATGTAGTAAAGCGTCCTACACTTTACCACGTACCATAGGAATGAGATAGCTTTTCTGTAGCAATGCTCTTTGTAAATTTGCTGGAAGCTGCTAAACGCATACTAATATATATATATAAAACTATTAGAAGAAAACAACTATTGAATAATACGGAACTAGATAACAAGGGGCTAAATAGATTCAGTTTGCCGCTTAAAAAATGGCTGGTAACACTAAATCTATGTGAAAAGATGTTTTATCTGCACAGATCACACCTAAACGAATGCGTCTTTCGAACGGGACAATGTTTGCAACTACTGAAAACAAACCCAACTGGTAGTCACAAAGTATGGGCATTCCAATTCTTTCAGCGATTTGTTTTAGATACTTAACCCTCATGGCTCTACCATTCGAGCTACATTTAATAAAACGTGGACGTTCTTTGCGACAATTGACTTTCAGCTATACCAGTTTACAACTAGTTATCTAATTCAGATTTTTATTTTATTAATAAAAAAAAAAAAGAGAAATATTTTAATCAGAAATAGAAGCAACGAAATTACTGGATTTGTGGGCTAAAAGACTCATTAGCTCAGAAAGTCCGGAGGTGAAGTCATTGCAGTACAACTACAGTTCTCCCGTCTGTAGATTGCATCCGTAAATCCGTAAAACGAATTGTATAGGCACATAGACAAATCAACAATGTCACTCCAAAATGACAGTTAAAACAAAATCCTTATGGTTCTATTTAACAAAAATCTGAATTTTCCTGTTGTTCTCGTGCCTTTCAGGGAGGAGCAGTCTGGAGGACGACGTATGGAACTTTGTCAAGTACTTAAACCGCCTCCTATCGAAAGACTCATCTGAAACAGGCTTAACTGTGAGATCTTACTTGGATAAATCGATTATATACCGCCTTATTTATTCCGGACGGCCCGATAAAAGTACATAGCAATTTTGTTGTGTATTATTAGATGGCGTCGTTACCTTGGGAGAAGATGATTGTTGAGCGTTTTTTTAATATGAGCCGTAATTATTAACGTTTGTAACATGTTTTCCCATTATAGTACCAGATAATGTTGTTTGTTTTGTTACGATCAACTATACATTTTCAAATTACGAAGTAACTACCCGATACAAAGCATATGGCAGAAAAAACTCGTTTCGATAACGCACAGCGTACACAATCGTGGAGTCAAGTAAAAGATGCTCAAGTTTCCACTTACTATAGCTCCTTTTTTATATGAGAAAGTAACAGCTCATAATATCTAGCTGCATTTTATTATGACACAAATTACTTTTGTAAAATAAATAAGCAGTTAACTTAAACATTGTGTATAAAAACAAATAAATCATGCGATAAGTACGCCTTAGTCATGCAGCATCTTGCCGAAAACTTTTTAACTTTATTAGTCAATATTTAAGACGCACAGATTAAGACGATCATTGAAAGAGCTTGAACGTTGAGACGTAAAATTGCTCGTATAAAGTTGATTCCAGCATGGAAAATTTTCCCTTGAATTCGGGTTTCCGCCCGTCTAACCATTGTATCATTCTAAAAGACCTTAAACTCTGGAACCTGGACTACACACGTTACGAATTAAACTTGGATAGGCGATACATTAGTCTGCACGAATCAGACGTAGACGTTTGGCAAGCAGATCTATAAAACCGTCGGCTAAGTGTGAGTTTGTAGTGCGTTAGCTGTTTTCCACGACACTTGATCCTATATGTAAGGATTACAAGAACTGTGCCGGATCGGCCAATGGAAGCTCATCGAAGGTTCAAAAATATGACGCATTGAGAAGGAGTAATCTTTGTTTGGCGTAAATGACATTTTTTGCTATTGTGGTGTTGAAAGCAAGTGGACAGGAGTTTTCACAACAGAGCTTATGCTAGACATAATCTTCGCTGCGAGAAAGGGAGCAGCATAACTCAATGGAGGCTAGTTGACTTCAGAATGGCAAATAAAGCGATCGACGTGTTAAACGCAAAACGCTCACGTGTACACGTAATACGTGTTGGTTAGAACCACTTGACAACTTCTTACCTATTCGCCGGAACTGCAGGCCTGCCCAGTTTTTTAAAATTTGTCCTGATGTATTTCGTCGTCTATTTGTTTGGTGCGGAACACGTTAGTTCTGCATAATGTGGTATTTAAAGTATCGTTCCAAATTAAAATGTAAAAAAAGATGATGAAGTATCATGAGGCTGCTGAAATGATCGCTTTCGACTGAGAGTCCAATCTATCTGTAAAATCGATGCCGCAAAGTGATTGGATCAACACATAACTTCAGTTATGATATGACGAATTTTGTTTTTTTTCTTTATATGTCATCATTCGACAGCAGACATGTAGGATAGTTAGAAAGTATTATAAACGAAAATGTGAATCGGACGTAAATGCTCAATTTTGACATTTCTACTACAGTTAGTCTGTATAATACTCTTTTACACCACACAAGAGCAGATTGAATTCGCTTTACACTAATACGATGGTTGACAATTTGTATCATACATGTAAAAATAAACGAGCTTACTAGTTCAATGTAGTTAGAATGTTGGATAACTTAAATGAAATGGTCACTCATCGTAGCCATATGCCACGTTGTGCTCCTTTAAGTATTTCACTTCAGCTTCGTGGGCAAGTATTCGCTTGTTAATTTTAGGGGTCTAAGTCCGAACCGGGGCATAGACACACTCTGTCCTCTGCCCAGGGTTAGTCACCCAACAAAGTGCGAATGGCAAGAGCGGACGTAAAACTCGAAACATAGAGTTTAATATTTCAAAACACATGATTATCTAACAGACTGAGCCGATTGTTCATAAAAATTTCAAAGATCCAGGTTTTGGGCCCCAACAGCCGATTTCTCTACAGCGCTTTAAGAAGCCACAGTATATATATACTTGTTTAAATACATTACCCAGTATCTTTCCTTACGTATTTTTTACTTATAATTGATTAAGCCGCTGCGACAAACGAGTGGCATGCAGTACACTGAAGTGCAATTTGACTCATTCATAACCCTAATACAATTTAGGAAATTGTGCCAGAAATCCAAGAATTTGTTTAGTTTTATCCTCAAGAGTTCTCAAGCCGGTTGAAAATGTTCCCTGCTATTAGTCGAATCTCGTTAGGTGAGTCACCCTGTATTCTTCTGGGTAATTCGCCAAAGGCCTTCCGTTGCTGACTCTTGCGTCTATAACAGGATTAAAACGGTATAAATGTCATACATAGTTTGATTTATAGCCAGGAAGTATCAAAGGTCCAATTATCTAATAGGAAATATGCTTCCATAAAACCATGGTCGCCTTGACAAACATTGTAGCAAACATTTCAGCAGTTTGGGTGTGTCCGCCAGGCAGTGAAACGATTTAACAAGCACTGATTTTCAAGCGTGGCCTTAACCCCCGTTGACTTGTTACATTATCATCATCGCTTCATTCTATAGGAAATAAGTTACTGCATGGGCGGTACCTGGGAGCGACTAAACGTGGCACCTTTATTCGTAACCAAGTTACTGCATGCTCTATCTTCAGAATTACTGAGAGGGAACACAACAAAACGCGGACATCGCTCGTTGCTCTACATTGAGCACAACGGCTTCCACGGATGTTTGGACACACGCAATCAAGCAGAGTCCGACCGGCACACCTTTCTCTAGTTTTTATTAACTGGTAAAATGCATTGATTGATGAAATGAACTAGGCGTCACGGAAAAAAATACGCCTCGTCATTTCCTTAACGCACTTATTTACTATTGTTGGTGGTATTGAACGGTATTCGAAAAATTCCTAAATCTGCTGTTTATGGAACTTAGTAAGTAGTACGACAATAAGTGAGATTATTTGTTCAAGAACCTTGCTTTAGTGCGACCTTTAAAAGTTTCTGCTATTTTCCTAGGTTACTAGGCAGCGTGCACGCACCAACCCCGATTGCTGCTTGGCCTGGCTTGTCGCTATCCGGCGTCTACATCATAGGTTCTCACAGACTGATTCGTTGGTAATCAGTTATCTCTATTCCTATCAGCGTTTAGTGGATGAATTTATTCAACCTTGTAACAGCCTTTCCTTAAAAATAACTATTTCAGTTGTTGTTTTTTTTGCGGTTGCTAAATTCTACCTAACGACTGAGCAGACTTTTCAAACGCATTAACTTTCTATTAGTCGTTAATTTTTTTAGAATATACTAACTGACCGACAGTATTTTGGACCACAAAAAACCCCACAATGAGACTGCAGCGAGGGTACATATAAACTGAAATACACAAGCTACAAAATTAGGAACAACTAAACACATTACTCCTCGAATACCAGGAGAGTAGTTGGCTTCTGCACATTTCATAAACGGTATAACAGTATCAACTCAAAGAGTGTCATTGCGCCAATGTGAAAGTAAAGGAGATATTTTAGGAAACATGAGGGAAAACATAAGTGCATGGAAACGACAATTTAAATAACATAGGAAAATATAGTTTGTTTTCTTTCTGTTATCATAAGGAAGCCTTGCGAGATCAAGACACCTAACCTATACCATGAATATGCCTTACGCAAACTATACTTTAGCGGACCAGGATATTGTACAACTTAATAGGAAGGATAATTACTTTTACTAACTAATAGATTGAAACGTAAACTATAGCGGTTTTCCTTCAACGAAAAACGCTATGTTTCGATCGAACTCCGGCAGAAAATTAATTTGCTATATATTTGTTAACCTTCTCTCGTTTCTGAAGCAATATGTACTCCGGTTTGATAAAAAAAAATTCAGGTTTAGTGTTGAAAAACTTGTCCAGCCAAGTTTTAAGGCCTCGAATGTCAAATATACTTCTACGAATTTTACTCGTAAGTGGCCAGAGGAGTAAAAATTCACTTGCCGGAAGGTATGATGGATACAAAAAAAAAACGGCTTTAATGACGTTGTCCACTTGTGGCCTAACACTGTCATGGAGAATGATGACTTTCCCCCATCTACAAGGTCTTTTTGCAGGACAGAATCGTACACTTAATTTTTTTTACTTGTTTTCCTTAAACATTTTTCAGCGAACTTTAGTGGACTTCCTTCCAATGCCTTCAAACGCAAATCATGGTCTTATCAAAATGGAAATTTGCTTTACTCATCGTAACTGGTATTTTTCTCGGAGTTTTTTTATCTGTTCCATTTAAACCTAAAAACTAAAGAAAAAATCACTTATAATAATTTCGTGTAGAAACTTGTCATTGTGAGTGTGTGTTGTCCGGTATTGAGCGAGGTATTAAAAGACGATAAGTGGCCGTGTTTCCCTATGCTTTTCACTCAGTTTATAAGTTATCCAGCCCCCTAATCTTCAGCCTAAAACCTAAATCCCTGAAAAAATCATGATGTCTACCAAAAATCATATAACACCAAGCCATCTTTTTAGGCAATTCACAAGCAATTCGCCGACCGCCTTTCTTGAGAAGTGCCTTTCATCGGTCACCATCGACCCCGGATGGTAGTTCCAAAATGGCATATTAACCTTCGTAACAACCTTTAAACAGCCTTCACGGGCATCAAATCTATACCATCTGCAGTACAAACGTCTTGTGCTAGTTTAGCAGGTTTTTGACTTCCGAAGACGCTTGAAGAGGTAATTATAAAATGCATTCCCGGTATATTTAAATTTTGAGTCTAATTAGAGAAACATTAGAGAGATCTAATGTTGCAAGATTAATATCAATAACCGACCTCCTGCAGGAAGGCAAGCAAAGGGTGGAATGGTAGCTATGACTGTGCCTTCTCTGTGAGTATGCGGTCTATATAATATTATGATCTTGAAATGTCCGGTTCTTTACAGAACCTTTTCAATCTGTTTTTTTTTTAGTTCGAGAAAAATCAAATTTGTGCGCGTTACCGATTCGAGTTTACTACCTACTCAACCCCTGTTTACCTTAAAGTACTCTCTATTAGGCACGTTTAATTTAATTTTTGAGTGAATTAAGCCCATAAAACAAATGAGAGGTTTTTCTGTAATTGTTCGCGTCAAACATATAACTGTATTACCGGATAAGCTGGACCAGCATTCTCAAAAGAAAGAGTAAGCTATGGAGAGTAAAAAAAACTCAACTGCTGTCTACTGAACGCCCGATCAATTCTCAAGAAATGAGGTTACTGATGATTTGAAAACGTAGGTTGAGCTGAAAAAGTTTGACGTCCCGTTTCTTTGAGAAACATTGTTAGACGAGAATATATAGGCGTCGACCTTCGTCTGTAACTAAATTTTCTGAGGAAGCTTATACTAGCTATAAATGTCTGAGCGATCCATATAAGCCACAGTGGCAAGCTGCTAGAAATGAGACGTCTCATCGAAGCGGTAGCATCGTGGCAAGTAGATACTGGGCTTTTTCACGAGTACTTTACCACATGGTAAGTTCGTTTTCTAAAACACTATGAAAACTTCAATGGTCGAAATGCTCTCTTTATGATCTATGATTGTTTTTTTCTTAGTCACCCAGTGACTTGCAAATCTATGAGAGCGATAGAGCTGTGATTCATTGACAGCTGAACGATCCTAGGCCCGTTTCGAAACGACTAAATTTTGAAAAAGAAAAAGATCTGCGTTTAATAGGTTATACTTTTCAAGGTATATAGATATCTGCTTTGTTGTCACAAAATAAAAGATAAACAATAATAGAACAAAAAACGTATTAACACTCGTAAAAGGATGGAATTATTCTGTCATATAACTCTCAAACTATTTCGCATGGTGTTCGCACCACTCAAGGGCATATGCAAAATACATGGCAGTACTTTGAAGGATTGCTAGGGCTCTCAGCGGGGCTATAGGGTGCTTATCCTATAGCCTTTCTAAATTACCTTTCGTTACCTAAGTCCCTTGTACAGCTTTAAGTGATCTGCCAGATATCACATCGAAAAATGCTAGCATGAGTAAAAACTATGTTTTTTTTATTAAAATAGTGTCGGCGTATGCGTGTAGAGGAAGATATTTTGTTTATTCGACCAGTATAAATTTCAAGCATGTGCATGAATGGTTAAATCCCTTAATAGTCGAATTATCCTGAATCTCGTATGCAAATAGGTACAGTGAGCAACGTCTGAGTACATGAAGTTAATTAGTTTCAAGGCTGACGTCTTGTTCTGTGAATCTTTGACGCGTCTGTATATTCGGAAATAATAGGCCAAACAAATAACTATCCCTGTATTTTTATTTGATTTCAACCACCGCTGTGGGTTGAAGGTCGTCTTTTGAACGTGAGCATCGAATATGAGATCGTCACGTGGACGTATCGAACAAGTGAAACTCCCCTAATTCTGGTAAGATTATGGAATATTTATCGATAAAAACGTTTATTAGAATACTCTACAGACATGGCTTCTTTCAGCATTCTGCTGGCTTCCGTAGCCCTTGGGCGCCCATATTTATAGGCCTCCATTAATAAGCAGAAGCTATATTACACTTATTCCATACTGAGGTAATTCGTGATGAGTATTAACACCAGTCATGACAAAATTCACAATCCATCTTGTTTGTTTGACTGGATATTATCGAATTTTTTCGAACTCTTTGGGACATTGTACGAAAGCCAAAGTTCCGCTAGTGGTAAATATCTTCACTTGATGAATGAAAGCTCTGATGTATGTCATATTTGAGACAATGTTGACACATTTAGGTAAAATAACCTTGTTTTTGACCTAACGTCTTTAAATACTTTAGTATTTCGCATGTATGTAGATACAGGAAGTGTCGCCACTTCGGTGCCGTACCTTATCATATTCGAAACACGTTGTACTGTCTTGTAAAGTGTTATCCCCTTATCAGTTTGAATTGTTTAATTATCTATTAAACTGTTATCTATTATCTGTTAGGTACGAGGCAAAAGAAAATTAATTAAAGGCTTCTATGCTATGTGCATATATGATGCCTTATGATGTTCAAAGGGATCAAGGCTATGCAGCAGCTCCGATCCTGTTTTCCCTCCAAATTGGGCCTCCTGCCCAGAGACAATCCTGAAGCCATCTGAATAGCTGAGGTATGCCGTAGACGAAGCAGCCGATGAACAACCAGCCCCTTCATTCTCGTTTCTTAGACACCTCTGGTGCTTCACGTTCAAAAGATTAAGCTTGTATAAAAAAAAAGTCAGAAGTTAACACGCACTTTTTAAACATGCCTTATATTTTATTTGTTTGCTTTATATATTTGTATAGAATCATTCTAAGGTAATGATATACAGTCAGATCTAGGTCTTTTCTGTGTTGATACAGTCAGTAAATAGTCTATTTTTATTCACTTATTTATTTAATAATATAATAGCATGTATTTCAGTTGGTTTTGTTTATGTTAACCGACGTATTTTACTAGGTGGTAGCAGCACATCATAATAGCACAATGTGCAGTGCAGTAGAGTGACTTGCGCTGCAGTATGTGCGCTGGTGCTGCCTAGACTAAACAAATTTACTACTGACGTCGAACACAAGTTTGTTTATCTCAAGTTCTCCTAATTGACTTCCATCATCTGCCCTTTGCCACGTATATATCTACCATGACCCCTGGCGCCTCTTCCAGCTTCTTCCACTCCTTTCAACGCCCCCTACTGCCCCTACTACAAAACGGTGTTCGTTTCTTATTACATGTAGAGACTTAGTTATGTAACACCAGTCATTCTACTCTTTTCCTCAGTCATTTCTTTATTTACTTTATTATTGTAGTAATTAGCAATTGCAGTAATATATCATCACTGTGATCACAAAAAGCTCACCAGCTCAGCTTGCCATTGACGTCGGCATCACCTATAATTACCACCGCAAACTTTCACCACAAATACATTACCGCACATCCTCTTTTGCCTCTTACCCCAACCACAGTATCGTACTGTACCATAACAGAGTACTATTTATGTACACCCGTTATCATACTTCTACACAATCATTATACTCAACCTCACTCTAACCTTGACCTTTTGTCGTTCTATTCTTTTTCTCCTCATTATCAACATGTGGTATTTATTTACTGCTAGGAGCAGTAGTTGTCTCATCTCCAATGAACTAAGTTATACTGTTCGACCACTAGCCATTATTTATGACGCCACCATCTGCTGTCGTACGCGAAGCGGGGGGTCAGACATCATCCACCTTGGCAACACCAAATATTCTGTCTCTGGTCTTAATAGAGACACTACAACAGCGTGTCCACCCTTGCCCACACTTGACTCCCTCCGTGTGCATCGAATACAGTGTAACTAAATGATCGTTTAATGCTACTATAAAAATCTATCGGGTGTATGCGTTTAACATGTTCTGAAAAACGCAGTCGACGATCCACACGCAACGTTCACCAATTAATTAACAACCGACATTATCATCCGTTCTCATTCATGTGATGTTTTCAATGATTTCATATACTGTCAACCCTCTGAAAATGGTAACAATCGACCATTGGCTTTCCAACATATTTTACCCGGTCTAGATTGATTTACAGTTTCCTTCGACTCACTTCGCGCTTTCGAATGGTCTGTTTTGAAAGATCCCTTCTATACATCTTGTATCATCAACGGTGTACTTTTTTTTACTTTATTCGGTCTGCTCGTGTCGTAAAGTAAGAAACGCCAGGTAAACAGTATCACGGAAAGCAGTGCTCTTTCGCAGTGAAAATTTCGCTCAGTTAAGATGAAATCCCTTTTCCTGCGTGGCCGCTAGAAGCCTCTCCTTGAGAATGTCTTCCGACGAATAGTCTGGCAGCTTGAGGTAGTGAGCGCATGTATTAACGGAGGGATACGAGCCATCACCGGCATCGACTTTTTTGACGATGGTTAGCCGTGGCTGGAGGTTGGCTAAGCCACCTGGTGGAAGCGATGAGCAGCCTGTGACGAATTGCAGAAAATCCTTGCGTTCCTGTGCACTAAGCTCCACCAGTACGTTCACCTGTGTGTGTATCAATAAAAGCGAACGATATACATGTTTTACTTTATATTAAACTGCTTGACAGCTTACGTCTAAGCTGTTAATATCCGTGTTTTTTTTTCATCTGAGCTTCGTTCTAAGCTTCATGACAGCTCTAGAAAGTCCACGTTTACTAACACGTAAGTCTAAGCGTCAGTTCGTCACAGATTTTTACGAACGAAATTGACCTTCGAAATTGGTTTATTGTGATTAAACAATGACTTCAATATTCAAATAGTATTATACTTTCCACTTGGATAGAGGCGATGCACTTACAAGTTTTAGGAAACCAGGTGACGTTTTAGAGAAGCCAAGTTTTGGTAGGGTATGCTGCACCAGATCTTCCCGTGACCATTGTGGACATTGCTCTCCGCAAAGCAGCAGTCGCAGTTCGTTACTACTAAAGGCTGTTCGAACCAGATAACAGAATGATAATTCGTGGTATTATAAGGCTGACTCTTATTTGCTTTGTTTTTCCGACAAATGCATCTTTCTACAACGGTTTTAGTTCGGCCATATTAGTCAAAGACAAAACAAGCTGAAATTATTACCATGCAGTAATATAATACTAAACGTGGCAAACTTGACCTACTATACTTGTAATAAAGTAGATTGGTATTGCTAGGAATCCGTTAATCAGGTCCTACCTGAAAGTTTGTAGATTGGGAACACACGGTTGAAGCCTCGTCTCAGAGCTTCCATCTGCCTTTGTACACCCTTAGCCAGCACAAACTCCTCGAGTGCAGCTACGTAATACTCTATATTTTCCATCGTGACATCTATTTGGGAGCCGTTTGGTCGCAGCTCTACCGCCTCGAATGCTCTAGATGGGGGTAGGAACTGAAACGTTAATCCGAGATCTTCGACGCGCGCACCTTGCACTTGAGCCCCCTGAAGTGTAATCTTTTCCAGGCGGTGCCGCTGTTCAGTTTTGGAAAGATGCTGGTCAGTGACGATACGCCGCTTAGCGTCGGCAACTACCGACAGTTGACAGATGGTACTGTAAAGGAACGGGTTCAATTCAGCTAGATCTCGATTTAAAGTGAGTATACGTTGTCCGGCGGAATTTCGGACCCGCGCTCCACATGTCAGTAGGCGAAGTAGAGAAGCTGACAGTGGTAGATCAACGAGCCGATTATCTTGTAGGGTCTTAGCCAAGTAGATGCCAATAAATTCAAAAAGGCGACAAGCGCGATCGCAGGCAACAGAATCCTGAGCAAGCGGCGCTGGAAACAGTCCTGACAAGGGTCGCACATAACGACGCGTTGCTCCTTCATCGTCGCAGCCCTCGTCTGGAGGATCTTCATCAGCCCACCAAATGGCTAAACGTGCGGCCTGAAGTTCAGCAGCAACTAACGAATAGAATTCAAGCGATGGACCTAAACCAGTGCCCTCTTCACCAAGGAATTCGACTTCAAGTAATGCCTTACGTTCGGCATGGAAGTTCATCACCTGAATGGCCCAGTCAAGCAGCCTCTCGCCCCGCGCCACCCGAACTCGTTCATGCTTCAGTCGACCAACCATGAAGTCGTCTGCTTCACCCGCTACCCGCCTTGCACCAGCAAGACCTGCTAGTCCCCCGAGGCCGCCAACTAATGTCGATCTTTGCTCGCGTTGACTCTGAATCCAGACGATTGCCCTGCCATTTGGTAATAATCGACAAATGAATGTTACTGTTTAATCTCCATGTTTCCTGCAGAAAACTTTAATTGATGCCGTATAATACTACATTTTATTAATAATTAGATCTTAGCTGTAACCTATAAGTTATTGTCTACAAAAGAAGGCTGCCAACCTTAAAACTCTGGTTTTGCTTAACTGTAAATAGCTTCTGTATTTCTGTAAAACTGTAAACATTTCAGAAAAGGATAATTAGCATAATCAGATGACAGTAGCAAATATTTATCTATAACTATTTGTTACTGTCCTCTGTTAACGCATAGTTGTTTTTGCCTATTTCAGGTCCCATTTGTAAAGAAAAATATTTACCCTAATACCACTAGGAGTAACGTTTATTCATAAAAACAAAGAAAAGAAGCAGACAGATCAGAGTGTTAAGATATTACCCTGGACTTTCGCTTTTTAGGTATTCATTTAATAATAAAATACTTTATCATTGCCTATTACCTGCTAGTACCAAATGCAGTGGATCGGAAGAATGTATGACGCGTTTCGAAAGGGAACAGCATAGGACATTTATAGACAAGGGCCTCACACCAAGAGGGCGCAGCTCCTGCACTCATCACCAGTGGGCACTGCATTTGCTGCAGCAACTTATGCGATAGTTTCGCAGATACGCACATTTCACCTGAACAAAAAAAGGCGGCAAAAAAGCCATTTAGTGTTAGTACACAGGTGTCTCTAAAAAAGACAAACGCGGTAAACATCTGAGATATTAGCCAAAGCAGATGTTTACCGCTGTTTGTTTGTTTGTCATGCAAGACAAGAGTGGTGCCTTCGGTAATATGATTGCAAACAGGGAAAGAAGAATTATTGACATTCTCATATTCGCTACGTCGTTTGCTATCTGAAGTGACACCCACCAGTGAGGTTATAGTGTCGAGCTAGCGACTTGAGCAGCTGAACAACTTGGCCCACGAGAGGCTCCAGGTCACAGCCGCCGGCAGCACTAGCCATAACAACGACACTGCTGCTACTTCGCCTTCGTCCTCCCCTTCCTCCTCCTCCTCCTCCTCCTCCTCCTCCGGTTCCGAGCGGCCCTCCGTTTGTAGAGGCAGACGACGAAATTGTGGGCGATATCATTGAGTCTGCCGCCCTCTGGGCGCCCGACATGATAACATCACTCATCAACGAAGAGCACCGAGCTCCGTTCGCGTAAATTGCCAATGGAGCTGCCCCAATTGCTGGTCCAGTTTCCTCAGCAGTCTCGTTACCGGCAATCGTGTTACCACTGCTACGGTCGCCTGCACTGCGATACACGATACTGCAATCAAATGTAGAAAGTACACATGAGTCAATTTTGCTTCGTTTACCATCAAGATCTTGTTGCAAAAATGGCACATCCAATTATCACTTGACGATTAATGAGAAAACATGACGATAGAAACAGGATTCGCACCTGACTTGTACTAGAACGGAAAAATCCGCAACGTACCGGTGGGCGTATCAGTTGATTAACTTCATTAGAGGTCCCTATATACTTGCCTAATAGGGCAATTTTATTAAAAATATTTACTAAATACATGTCATGAAGTATCCTATTTAATTACTGATATACATTATATTACACAGATTAATTTTTTAACTAGAGAATTGTCAATGTATAGATCTCATCTCGGAATTTTTTAATGTTTAGAGGTGTTCAGCATCACCGGTCTATCCACTGTTAGATGATTATATTATAATCATATAATTTTTGTGTTATATTATTACACTGTATATCGTGTTATTTAACTCGACCGCAATGCATAGCATAGCATAGACTGCGCAGGTAAAAACATCAGTGATAGACTGAGACGATTTTCCACGCAAATCTGCTAGGTTCAATCATCTTGGCTTTGTTAGTCACGTCTCGATTTACCTTTCGAGAACACGATCGCATTATCATTCATCACATACTCCATCATAAAGGTGTCTATGTGTAGCCACTGAGCTCTTGGCACATCGTACAGGGTAAATGCCCTCAGCTGCTTTTCTTGTGTCTGCAAAACACGGCGCCCTAGAAAATAGACGCTGATTCTTCTTGTCCGTGTGTCTGGAAGTATTTGACTTGATTTCGAATTATCCGGACCAAACAGAACTGATAAGGTGGGCTTTACACCCACTAAACCTTTCTTTTAAGCTTTATTCTCGCGTGATCCGAATCTTCGGTAAACAGTACTACGAATCGACAGCAGGATAATGCCTCTATGGCAAGTTTAAAGTCACCGAAAGTTACAATGTCGTTGTTTCTCTAGTTTTTGATTAGGGCCGGCGCAGCCCCTTAAAGGCAACAAGTTATATCGTGCAGTCAAGTTATAACTGCATTTCTTCATGGAGATGGCGGTGTTTTACAGTGAACGTATTAGTTATATGCCTGCGCTACCTTTGCTTCGCTCATAGAGGCTTGAGGAATCCATGACTAGTGTCCATCCGCAACCATTTGAACCTGTCTGTTATCATGATTCTTTTTCAGTGACTTATCTGGAGCGCTGATTAAAACCTTCATCTGTATTTCGAACTTGTCAGGCACGTGGCGTGTCTTTCTGGGGCCCGCATTCCGCTCTACCCTTGGTCATTGCTGCAAAACTTTCTCTAACAAGCAAAAACAGGCGGTCTGGTTTGAGAATTTTTAGCAGCTTAACGTCACTCTCAGTGTTAAACACCCCAAAAAGGATCGGCATCCAGGTTCTACACGCGTTAAGCCTACTCTTAACTACGACAGTCTATGAGCCAGTTATCTCAGGTGTAATTAACCAAATTGTACAATACGTTGTTGGCGTTTATGACGTCGACTGTACGATGGTTCCTTCTGGATAGGTTACTCATGAAAAGAAGAACGCAGATTTCAGCTTCAAATGATGCCGTAGTAATCCCAACTGCGCTCAATGGTGCTGTGCCGTATGTTACGCCATATAGTTCTCTATCCTGTTGCGGCTTCCCAAAACTGACATCTGCTATCTTTACCCAGTTTTAGCAGAGTTTAAAAAGCAAAAGGCTTTACGGCTAAGACATAGCCCATGTTCATGAGTGCTTTGACGGACAACCTTTTCTCAAGACGGAACTTGTACCTGTCTGAAGCTTTTTGGGTTGGTGCTCCCTGCTTCTTTTCTCAACCTTGAAACTTCTCTCAGATATATAACTTAGATTTTAAAGTTGCAAGTTTTTCATGCAGTTCTTAGTTTTGCTCCCGTTATATCAGTACCAGTCACCTTAGAGAGGTTCAGTTACACAACAAACCAATATTCTTACGTATAGGTGGGCTCCCAGATGCGTTTTAATTTGTCGTTTGCAGAGGGAAGGTCAGACTTTTGCATAAGCTGTTGCACGGCACGAAACATCGTCCACGATGGATCCGTTAGCTCTACACACAGATCAGGAACACCTAAAAAACACCACATTTTTTAACCATTTTTAAAGACTTGTATATAAAATTAGTACAGTATAATAGATATATATATATATATCTGGTCGCTTAGTATGGGACGTGACATACTAAACACTAACTTTTTCTTCCGGCCCTATAGCCTTCTGCTATGAAGTCGCTTAAGGCAAATTACACATATTGAGACTTGAATAATCTTCTTAAATGGTTGCCCGGACTTCAAAAAAATTGTAACCTGTGATGTATCGCCAGTGTATGATGGATGACGGAGATCTTCTACTTGTAACTTCTTCATATCTGCCACCATGATTCTTCTAGTACGAAGTCGAACGTTGTCTTACAACAGAAATGGTTTACCTCTGACGTCTAATCTTGACTGTTTAATACAGGGCTTCATTAGCTGCTCAAATTATTGATAGCACCCTTCGGCCGTAATCGACCAACCATGGCTCGTGAACCTGTAGTAAATAACATCTGTAGCAGAGCGTCAAACCGACACAATAAGCTTATGCAACTGCACATTTGCACGCCGCTGGGTTAGTTGCATTTCTCCATTGATGTAACCGTCTGCGTAACCCTTCGCTGGTCTTCCACGAAACTTGCTTCGGAATTCAGAAGTTGCTTCCCGGAATTTGTAAATCAACGGCTCACGGTACTTATACAGGTAGAGTATACGGTGAGCTGACCCCGTTGTAGTTCCAACAAAGAACTAATATTCGCAAAGCATCCGAATTTTCTTGGTTTACTTCAACTTGCCTGTTTTAATGATGCCCGTGTCAGCGGCAGATTGTAAATAATATAAGTGCCAAAAAAAAGCGTCGCGAACTGTCGCACCATTATGAGAAATGCACGCAATATGAGATTATTGTTGGTTACATTCATGTTAAAGTAACATATGTTGGACCTATAATATAAGCCCAGCAGAAAAGCTCTGCGTGGAGAAATTGCCAAAATCATAAACACAAACCTGGTAGGCTAGGCCCTTTAAGGGTAAGAAGTATCTTAGGAGGTTGATGAATTTCGGTTACAGGACTCCCGCCAACATCACCCTCTGTACATCCTACTGGAGATACTGAGGAGTCCGTCGAAGATCGCGGCGCGGGCGTCGTTTGATTATGGGCTGTTGTTGTTGTTGTTGTTGTTGTTGTAGTTGTTGTTGTAGTTGTTGCTATCGAAAAGCTGCTGTCATCGGGAGGCGGTGGAATATCGATGTCGGACGTTTGGTTGACATTTGTACGACCAGGTCGCGGATCAAAAGCAGGGATTAAAGCCGAGAAGTGCCTCTTTAAAATAAATTCATCATCCCACGCATCGCGTTTCGAAAGCCCACCCACCGAGTGTTGTGAATTGCGCATTTCAAACACATCCTCTTCCTGAAGAAGCTGTAAGCAAGCGGCAAAAATAGCGTTTACTTTTAATTATATTGCTTATTATTACAGCTCATGTGGCCCACAGCTTATTGACACGAAGCGTAAAATGTAGATATTCCTCTGATAGGGAATGTATTCCAATTTGGTATCTATATGCATTCCTTTTGTGAGTCCTTCCAATATGTGGCGCATTTGTTTAGGAATATTTACGTACACGTACCATGACGTCCTCATAATCGTCATCATTGTCAAGGTCGCTCTGTTTGTCGTCGTCCGCATCGATCATAACCTCGAGAGCGCGGACGCCTGAGACGCCACCACCGACCCCACTAACCCCTGTAACACTGCCTTGAGTAGCCACTACGTGACTGGCAAGGCCTCCTGAAATACCTCCTGACCCTGCCGTAGCCATATCAACTAAGTCCTGATCGGAGTCGGATGACAGCTCTGATTGAGACATAGCCGCTGCTGCAGACGTTATCGCCTCATTTGTCAACGAAGGGTATGACTGCGCAGTTGACAAAAGGCCTGACGCGGCTGAGGTATCATTGCTCTATTAACAGTAAGAAAAAAAAAGTAAAGCAGTAAGAATTTGAATAATAATAGTAAATTCATTTTCCAAGTCTCTCAGGAATCCGAAGATTCAATACAGGCCCTCTCGCTTTACCGACATTTGATCGTCATTACCTAGACCCGCTAAACCTAATTTAATTTGCCTACAGGTTCGTTGACCGGAATCTCTAAAAGTGGGGAAAAATAAAACTTAACCTATTTATTTGACTATCACTCGAGCAAATACAGTTATAACCTTGGGTTGGTTGGATAGATGATAAAACAATTGAAGTTATTCGAACTAACCTCGTTTACGAGAGGCATACTGCCGAGAAGGTCAGCAAGCACTTCGGGGAAATTGGATGACGAAAGAGCGAGTCTTACGAGCGAAGATACGTGACCTCCACCCCCACCACCGGCCGCCAGAGAAATTCGGCTTCCGTCTGCCGTAGCACTCTTGAGACGGAGACGAGGTTCTCTTTGACCACTACTTGCACCTCCATTTCCACTGCCTACACCCACACCCATTCCACTTGCTGAGCACGACGCAGCTGATAAAACTGAACCTAAACAACGATTCGACAACACAGCTAGCACTAACTAAAGAAAATTAACGTCTCTTCTTCTAAAGTCACTAATTTCCCTCTGCGAATAAAATGACGCTTGTTACAATATCTGCGCACCAAAATTTGTTTTTCCACTTACTTTGTGATTCAGTAGAACAGGCAAGCCCTGTGTTTCCTATAGTGTTTCCGGCGTTATTGGCGCTAAGCGGCTTATTAGGATGTTGGGTGGATAGATTTGGTACCGAGACAGACATGGACGCGGAAGCGCCAGGTGAAACGCTTACAGATGAAGTTTGTGCCACCTGCGACCCACTGCTCACAGTTTTCGACCGCCTTCCCTTCAATGAATCGACCGTAACGCCCCGAACTTTTGCGCGAATCGCAGCCATAGCCACAGCTGCAGACGAAACAGCGGGACAGCCTTCTGTTCCTTGAGCTCCTGGTGCCCCTCCGCTTCCTGCCAGCTTTAGGTCATATTTGCCTTCGGCGCCCATCCGGTACGAGTTGGATCCGCCATGATCCCAACCTACATCAATCCAACCATTGTGCACATCGCCTGTTACGGTGCCGACTCCTGGCGGGCATCCATCCTGATCACGCCATTTCCAATCAGGACCACGCATTACACGTGCACCGGGTACCATTGCTGAAAAGGTGACCAATAACATTCGGGATAAGGAAAAGATGCTCAGCGCATTAACTACCAGTGCACATTAACGTTGATCTTGTTGTAACATGAAAAGGAGTGATAACCTGTTTGCGCAAAATTCAATAACCGTTACAATAATAGGCTTCAGCAGCTTCCTCACCTTTAAGTTGCTGTCTAACTGCTCTTCTTTGACGACGCATTTCCTGATCATGCTCTCGAGCCGCTCTACCCAGATCATCACAAACTCCCCAGAGTTTGCCATACACCTCCATGCCTGATAGCGATAAGTAATGGGTCTGTCCAGATGCGTTTTTACCGGCTTGCTGAATACGCAAATGTCTCCACCCACGGGGTTGTCCTGCGTCAAGATTCTGGCTTAGCTCTGGTATCTTCCAAGTGGCCGTAGAGCCCGGTTCATTGAGTGAACAGTCATCTTGATGAGTATAGAGTGTTGTCCAAGTGACTCCATCACGAGATCCTTGCAGTTGCCAGTTGCGCAACGCAGACCGTCCATACCCTCTAGCGTGTCGCAGCGTATAGTGTGTGGGAACAAGCCACACACCAAGATCGATCGAAAACCAAGCTTTGCGATCATCGTTCGTATGGCAGTTGAGCGCCGATGTGTCACGGCTGAGGATATCTTCAAGGTGTCCATATGGTAGATTGCGACCCTCGGAACAGGACACAACGACCAGGTTAACTTGAGCTGGATTGACCCAGTCAATTCCAGGCAGGCCTCCGTTAGTGCCCATCCAGTAGAAGAGACCTTGAGTGTCAAAGTCTACTCCAGAATACTCAAGTATAATCGGATTGTTTTTTATAACGGTCAACTGCTTGACAAAATGGAAGCTGGATCGCTCATAATCATACCACTGTTTGGCAACCATTCGTGTGAGGTATTTACTGAGTTGACCTACTGTCGTGAGCGGCTCCATTTTTATAGGGCGCCCTGACCGATCAATTAAGGCTGTTTCCGACGGATCCTTGCTCAGACGCATCCGAAAACGTCGACTTAATACCTGCAGGTCAAATTAGGATTTCTTCTATCATCAAATTTTCCAACCAGAGCCGTATGTAACTTCAACCTATTTAAATTAGACTACTAAGTTCATACTAAGTTTAGAACTAGATTCACACTGATTTATACTAGATTTAGAGGACCATGTAAGTCGCTGTTTGAGTAAATAAAGACAAAATAGAATTTGTTTTAGATGTTCATAGCTGGCTAAAGGGTTTAATCTCGCTGGCTAATAGTCGGAATACAGGACCCGATAAACGAATCTCAGCCCTCAGTATTGAATAAACTAACCTGCAGTCCGTGAGAAGGCGTGTCATAATGAAAGACCGCCAACTTTTCGATCGACTCAAGCACGCCGACCAGTTTGATCGCAAGCAATTCACACGCGTCATTTGTAAGTGAGCGAGTGATCAGAGGGGCGAGAAGTTCACTACGACAGACCCGCAGAAGCGCTGCTACCAAGCCAGATGAATGCAATTCGAACGACGACATCTGCTGGGATGTTGGAATAGCACGCTCTCGCAAAAGGAGCGCGTCTAGTGAGTGCAACGATGCCTCTACTGCTTCCGGCACCTTTTGGGTACACAAAACGAACGACTTATTTAACGAATAAATATTTAATAGTTTTTAAGCCAATTTATACTGTCCAGCATCCTTCTATAAAACAGTTAATTTAGGTTTCCGTAGAACCAATCTGACATGTGTATTTCATCATAAAATTAGAGATTAGTAGGGTCGAAATTTAGAAAAAGTGACGGGTATAAAGCCTTTCAAGTAAAAATATGTTACAGTGTCGAACTAACCGGTTCTTCTTCTGTCGCAAAGGTCATTTGCTCCACTAACGCTTTAAGCTCCATAACGACAGGACGTGGCTTACTCTCGGCGCCGGTAGCATGGAAACGGTCGCAAATTTCTCTAGAGAGGGATAAAACTTTTTGCCGAACTGCTTCAAGCTTTGTTTGAAGACGCTTCGATTTTCCCCCAACACGGGAGGAGCAACAACTTAGTTCAGACCCTGGGAATAAAATATTTAATTAATACTGCCTAGATAAGCACATACTGATTTATAACCCCAACTGGCTTAATCCTGCAACCTACTACTGCAGAGTTGCGGTATGTCGAAAGCTTTTTGTTGCCCAATAACCGATATATCGGCAATACTTCCTACCTCTAACACTGTATATATCCAAGCAGGTTCACTAACCATCCAATTATATCTGATTCTCTGTTTGCTATACACTCATGAGAAGACGTAAAATATTCACAAAAGCTGTATCGTTAAAGTTGTCCATTACTAACCAAGCATGGTTTCAGCAGTAAACGTATGCTTCGTTCCGCGATTTGACTCGAAAATGAAGCCGGCTAGCTCTTCGCGCAGAACCGTCGCTTGCTGTTGACCATCGGAATTATGTATGACGAGTTCGTTTGGAGCGCGCGCCGATAGAGACCAATTGCCAACTACTAACTTTGTCTTGGAACCTACGCCTCCGGTTCCTGTAGCAGCACTTTTTGGCGACGTTAATACGCTTTGCGATGGCACGTTGAGCTGGATTTAGGAAAATAACAAAAGCTATTAATCATTAAATATCATTATTTTTTTTATTCATTATAAAATACTACTCAGTATGAAATATAATGTACTCAGTTAAATCTGAAGGTATTTACTGTATAAAGGATACGAACAGCGTAAGAAAGTAAAAACTCCTGCTATATTTTAGCTTCGTTTTCTTCCTTAGAAACTTTTTGGAAACACTAACTGCTGATCTAATAGCTCTTACCTTAACAAAACTACTTGCTACCCACCTTGCATTGACTGCGAGCTCGTTGCAGCTTTTCGACAAACTCTCCACGGTTTTCTGAAGAATCCGCACCTCCCTCTGGTGATCCGCTTGAATACATGGTCTGTAATTTGTTGTCGAGAATGAAACGAAACCAGCCATTGGATCCGTTCGAGAGCTCCAACGCAGCTGACTCATTCCAAAGGTAGAGACAATCTCTTCCCCGAACAATATTCCAGTCCTTCCAATGGTATGCTCTTCCAGCAATGATTTCGGAAGCATCTCCGGAGCTTGAGCTTGTATCTGTGCTCTGCGAAGAACCACTTTCATTTCCACCATCGCCGCTTTGCAGGTCTAATTGAGTGCCCTGTGTGGGTTGTTGTCCGCTTTGGGCGAGAGCCTCAATTTTGGACAGAACGCCAAGACGAGAAAAATAATCCATGTAAATGGGTCGTGCTTTGCTCAAAACGTCCCGAACCATCTGCAAAGCTATGATGAGCGTGTCTTGGTCCTGATCCTGTTCAGCATCGATCACTTGCGAAATAACGTTTGCCAACATAAGTGCTAATTCGGCTGATGACATATCCGTGAACAAGGCTGGGTCAATATAGTGTAACATCTTACGTAGTAGATTAAGTGCAGACCGTTGTACGGAGCGTACGAGCGAATGCTGTTCGATTTGACATAGCACTGGAATAAGGCTACGTAGAAATACAGGTGCAACCGCAAGATCACCTTGCGGCTCCTGCGGAACGTCCTGCTCACTTAGATTATCGAGAGCTGAATTGACAGCCAGACTTGAACTACACATCAGTTCACCTGGCGATTGCAAAATTGCTGAAACTTCACGATGGCCCTGATCATTTCGTTCGTGAGCTTTGTCTAATGGAGTCTTGCCGTCTTCGTCCCGGAGATCTGGATTTGCGCCATGTCGTAGAAGCACCTTGGCTATTTCGGGCCGGCCAAAGCAAGCCGCATAATGAAGAGATGATGATCGCTGACCTTTGTTTACATCTCCTCCTCTCTCACATAAAAACTCGACCATTTCCTGAGTGCCGAATGCAGATGCCCAATTGAGTAGGGTCTGACCGACATCGTCCATAAAGTTCACGTCAACGGAACCGTTTTCGATCGCGTCAATCAAAGCATCAGTGTCTTTAGATCGGATGCAGTCAATTAGTTGACGGTGTGTCCTTTCCGTACACGATCCCCGAGCGGCCGAACTAGCTGTACAGCCCGTAGCCTTTGGAAGAGCGCCTCGACCTTCAAAAATTAAAACTAACAAAAGGTCCACCAGCCGCATAGCGTCTAGTACGCTCCGGTCGTCAGGGCACCGTAGAGCGGCTTCCAGCGCTTCGGGTAATCTGGAACGCAAAAGGTCGTGGGCTACAGTTGGCGAGCCTCTACAGAGCGTGGACAATAACGAAATCACCGTCGCCATGCTACTACCAGATGTCGGTTGATGTTGTTGAGCAAGTCGAGCAGCCGCCTCCATTTTGGTCAACAATAATGCTAGGAGGCCCTTGTCTGCCAAAGGGGCAGGATCAAGGCCACGCCGCGCAAAACGATCCGCAAGAGACGCAAAACAACGAAGTGCTTCATCACTAACGAACGCATCGTCATGCTCCAACAAAGCGCTTAGGCTGGCCACACACGCTGCTAGACTTACACGGTCACCTGGTTCAACGCGAGCACATAACCGGCTTACGACAGACATAGCTGAATGCAACGTGTCGCGATGTACAAATGCCCCATGCTCACGAATGAACTCAAGCACACAGCCTAGGCCTCCCGCTTCGAACACAGCTGCCGCTTCGCGAGAACAGACATGTTCTAATACCTTCACACATTGCTCCGAAAGATCCTTTGATGTGCGGGACTTCTTTACGTCAGTGGTCACAAGCTTCGAGCAGATTGCCTTAATAGCACCATCCACTGCTGCTATGCGCCGAGTGCATTCTGCCGACACCTTAAAAAACCAATGACAAAAAATAATTTGTCATGATTATTCGAACATACCTTTAATATACATACATTTATACTACTACAGAATAAGAGAATGCATTCTATCACTAATATTAAGCTCGAGGCCTCTTATAATTTCCCATGGTAATTCCATTAGACTTCGCAGGTCCACAGTCGTATTACATACCCACCGTTGTAGTGAGAAAAATCTAATGTGAAAGGCCCAGTGTCGCTCAGGTTAGGTAGTTCCCATGCAGCTTTTCTAGGAAAAATTTCCACTAGGCAAAATGGAAGATCTAGGATAGGGACTACACCGAAAAAATTAATCGTAACCTCATAAATTCCAACGATTCCAGAAGTGATGCGACAATGAGTACTATTCTCACAAAGACCTACCACCCGAGTCTTACAAAAAAAAACTTCCATGATGTACTTTTTGAAAAATGACGTTCTTCTAATTCTAGGAATGATGACAAACGCATGCCGGTTACGACGAGTTTTGTTCCATTATATATCTATATATACATTGCATACACATTTCCAGAAAACGTTTGTTTCGTCATAGAATCTATCACTGCGAAAATTCGTCACTACCATAAGTTGACAGGTCGAAAAATTGGTGACTTTTAACTGGGTACCTTGGGTACCACGAATAGAGTAGCGCTAACCGCTCGGCTCAATAGACATTAATTCGAATGCTCTTCTATCTGAGAAGATGGGGTGACGCCGAATACAAGTATCAGTCATTGTTGTAGATGAGTCTAGGTTATTATGTTAGTCTCTAAAAATAACGATAGAGTATTATTTAGCAACTTGAACAACGCTGCAGGATGTGCATTACGTACGAACCCTTTGCAAATGTCTCAATTCTAGACAACAAAGGGAATACATTAGTAGGGCATAAGCTGCTATTGTAAGAGCCGTTTTATTAATTCGCAAGTTATTGTCACTTATGCAGAAAAGCTTTCGGTGTGTATGAACGATCACCACGCTTCTTCAGTGTGTGCTGTATAAATCCCACTGCAATTTTCTTCTTTTTTTTACTTTTCACACGCGCTTCGTTGGTAAAATGGATCATCATCGATTTCTCATTGCTTGCGTACTTCCAGCACGAATCTTCGCTAAATGCGAATAAAAGCACTGCATCTCGATGTAGCCAGCTTCAACAGCTGCGTGGCAAAGTCTAAACCCGGCGGTACCAAGCCTCTAACGTAGACTCATGTATCAAAATTATTTCATTCTCAAAGCGATATTTGTATGGTTGCTTGCTTGAGCACAGAATGGCACGCTTATTATCGCTGCACTAATTTTCGACTCAATCTTTGACCGGTCGAATGTACCTACCCTCTGCTGGCAGAATTTACTTACGGGGCTTGCCATACACAAACACGAATGCAAAGATTACTTTTATGCTTAAGGCAACATTGTATAATTAGAATGGGCTTATAAACGAGGTCTGAGGTACTCGTTCGATATGGTGCAGGAACAGTTAATAAGCTATTACTAGCCTTCGCAAAAAATCTATGCTCATATCTATAGTTCTTCATCCACGTTTCAAAGATCGTTACTTACGCTCGCCGACCGCATAGTGGTAAACTTTCCTCTCGTAAAAATAATGATAGTTCTTGTTAACCTGTTCCTTCATTGATAAATAAGTCGTAATAGAGTCAGCCATATGGAGTGTAATGTTACCATCGATTATCTTAAAGAATTCCAACTTCAAAAGCTTCTGCTAAGGTTTAAGGGTAATCTAGACTTTTTTTACACTACAGAAAGTATATACGGCTTCATCTCATGAAATACCATTGTTCTTCAATTCGGCGCAACTAGGTAGTTGATAAATTACCGGTACGTTGAATCAATACTAGGACAATGCCTGAAGAGCATATAGCAATCGATCCTAAATTTGCAGCGCTTGCTTCATGATTGTTTCGGATATCGAAGTCCAGCGCCGTAGCCAACGGCCGACAAAGTTCAATAAATGCGTTAGTTACTGTGATAAAATTGAAGCAAACATCAACAACATCTAGTTTGTTAACTTGAATGTTTATGGCTGCAAAGACAAGCTCTAAAGTACGTCTATTAGGTATTTTATGTTCTTCGGACGCAGGTTTACCGAATACCGAGCAACTTTCGTCGTTAACCGGAAAAGCCATTAGGAATGCGCAAGTTGGCTAAGTAGCCCTGCCGAGCAACACTTCGGTAGGTATTTTCAAAATTAGCATTACAAACATTTTGATGTTGAAACATTACAATTTTTCAAAATAGTAAACAGCTGCAATATTTGTTCAGTTCATAGTTAATCAAATATAACTGAATAATCAGTGAACTTAACGAAAATGTCTTCACCATTGCTTGCTCTGTAAATGAGGCGTTATATTTACTATACGTATAAATAAAATATTAATTAGTCGTCACAATCAATCTGACCATTCTAGTAACACTAAGAATCCAGGTTGTTAGACTTTGTTCCAACGCGATGTACCCGCTTCCCCTCTCCCCTTAAGATGCGCGCCAAGAGCGACGACGACGACGACGACGAAGATAATCGTGATGATGATATTATTGTTCTTTACACAAATATACCGCTTTGTTTATGCGGGAGAGACGCGTGGGGGTTCTCGATACGAAAACCCAATACATAGCTTTGGTAACATAGTCGCTAGAGTTGGTATCGGCATCAACAAAGACGCCGAACCGCCCCGTCGACGCTCGACTGAGAGGACTATCGAGTTGCTGAAAGTAATTGAGTGAAACGAAGCGAAAAATCCACGTCGACCGTCGACACAACTGAAATACGGATTTCCCAATACATCAGCGGCGAAACCAAAGACGGTCTAACATGAATAACTCAACGAAATCGGCTTCGCAGTGATGAGAGTAGAGCCCTTGGCGAATGGTGCTAAAGGTATGTTTGTTTATACACGAGAGTAAGAACAAGGGAAAAGACTTTAATAAGCGGTGCACTAAATAATAATAGTAGTAATATTACCATCAACACTAATGGCTGTTGTAGACGTAGTAAGGTCGTTATGTCAAAACGACTTTACCGACGCAGATACACAGTAGTACATGGTGACTGGTGGACGTTATTGACCACTGCTTTCGTAATCGTTATCTGTCGTTGACGCCACCATCATTCGAACGGCATGGTAGGTATAGATCACGGCCTAGCTGCTTTTTCTTGTCACTCGTGGGTTTCTAACCATGACAACACCATGGCGACGATATGCCCACTACAGCCAAACGCAAAATGGACAAATTCCACATTTCGATGGACAGGCCGACGGTTGCATCTAATAGGTCAAAACGCTGTTCACTCCTCAACTTTTAGTGGTACGTTTCACACAAGGTATCCAAAGAAGGGAAAAAAGGAAAAGTCCTTCAAGCACGATTAACAAAAGACAATATAAATAAGACATACAAGGAAACCATATAAAACCTAATCGTTAAAATGAGACCTGGTAGCGGACGACCGACGGTTCAGATAAATAACAACCATTCATTTAACGCTATACTGTTTTGGGCTCTTCCTTTTTTTTTTTTTGAAGTACGGCAGTCAGAGATGAATAACACAAACACAGATAATTTTTTTTTCCAAAGACTGCGTCACCATTATGATAATTTAGTTTGAACTTGAGTTTCGACCGCACGACACCACTTCGTGTGCAGTCTAGTCGCTAAAATTATTACAATTACTAGCAATATATACTATCATTCACAGCTTTTGATCTTTACGCTAAGAAGTTACAAATACCGAAAATTGAGTGTCGAAAGCATGCTTCTAGACTCCCGGAACATTTTTCACTCTTAAAAATAGCATCTGTAATAAACTATATACATCAGATAACGAATATTATATTATCGACAACATGTAGGCTACCGATGATAGTGAGGTATCAGCGTACGTACCTCGAGAAAATATGTGAGTGCCCGAGCAGTCACTTCTAGAACGTTATCCGGAGCTTGTTCGTCGAGGAACATTCGACATAGTGCCGGAAGGAACGTACGTGGTGGACAACTGAAAATAAGAAGAAATACATTGACGCATCTAAAATACTTTCCATAATGCCACATTCTACAATGTTTCGACACGTTTCACACTAATTCAATTCTTATGGATCATCATTATCATCACCAGCGTCCTTCTAAGTGGCCTATAATAGACGGTTAGTAACCGGGTAATCCATATAATTATTGTAATTCATATGTATATGTTTGACACGCCGAGAAGAAGCCCGAAAGGGTTATTGGCGACACAGGACGCTATCAGTGTAAAATAGCATAATGTGTATTTATATATACAGTTTTCTATCGTTAGGGCCTATCATCGTTACTTCATTAAGCCTCGTCATTCGCCTTTAAAGCATGATTATTTCGTTTTAAAACTAAATCATTAACATGAGAATCGCGAATTGGTTTCGTCCTCATGAAGAGCAATTACGATGATGATGATGATGCCACATCTTGAGTCATTGATGACGACTGATGAGTATAAAACCAGCATCGTCATAGTACGTGAAGTAAACAGTTGCCGTTGGAGGCGACATATGGCGCTAGTGTCGGATCAGCTCATCGTATTTAGCTGAAACCTCCCGAAACACTGGTTTTGGTTGTCGGACATTTGCCATATGGTTTTAATTGAGCTGCCATTGACTTTTAATTGAGAATTAAATTAATATGCATACTCGACATTGCCTTATTCACTATTTTCATGATGGAAAGATGCTGCCGAGACAAAAAGTTGTTTGCGATATTGAAAGCAAATGCACAACGAGTACTGTCAGTTTCCAGTTTTCGTTTGCCGCTTCAGAACTGTAGATTTCAATTTGAACGACAAACCACGCTCCGGACGGCCACAAGAAGCGAATAATGTCATATTGCAGGCACTCCCTGTGCAAAATGCGATGAAGTTGTTCCGAGCACTCTCGGCATCTAGGGATGTCCCATAATACTCCTTATCAATCGTTTGCATGCACTAGGAAAAACTGAGAAGGAAGAAAAGTAAACCCCATCAACTTTATAAAAGGACAAAAAAAATGTTCGACGATATGTCCTTCGTTGCTTGCACGAGAAAATAAGTCACTTCTGCACAAGATCGTTATCGGCGATAAAAGACTGATCTTTACGACGCTCCTAAGCGCAAACCAGAATAGTTAGATTCCTGCAAGTCGATGAAGAAATATTCATGGTTAAAAGCTGTACCTGCATCTCTGCATATGGTAAGATGAGGACGGAATGTTGCAGTATCTGCTATTTAACTTCAGGAAAGACTTACGGCAGACCGTTATACAAATCAACTCATCCATCTAAGTCACAGAATTGATAGAAAAGGCCTTGGATTGGCAGACAGCGACACAACATATTACAAAGTAGCACAACACTGCATATTGTTCTAGTAACTCAATGAGCACTAACAAGCCTTCAACGGAAAACCCTGCCCTGCCCTGCCCAGCGTATAGCTCGGGCATCGCTCCACCTGATTATCACTTGCTTTGGACAAGTAGAGCACAGCCAGGAAGGCAAGCATTTGAGAATAGAGGGGCATAAACGGGTCGACAAATGAATCGTTTCTACAAGCGAAGCTTTTTCATTTCGCGGGGCATACTAGAAAAAAGAAGGTACTAGAAGGTGAAAATTATTGGAAGCACGGTGTAAAACTTTGACTAAGATGTGTTCATTTGTTCGAAAGTTACAATAAAAAAGCAGTTAAAACCAACGGGAGCTTTTTACTTAATCTAATATTAAATGAATACGCTTGTTGGGTTCCACGTTTAAAGAGATGCGTCAGTATTGCATTCGAATCCTCATATTGAACGCTTCCCCAGTGCGTTCTAGAGTCGTATTGACACTTACGGTCTTCTCTGTCCGAAACGTCAATCGAGAGCAATAATCGTCTGCTGTTCACGCTAATCGGTTAGTGATTCATGCCTACAGATACACGTGTTAACATAAAAGACATAAATAACAGAGCCACATGTCGTTACCCACGTACCATGCTGCAAAGGCCGAGTAGTCTGGTCACTTTTACCTTTCCGGAATAACTTAATAACACGGTAATAAAAATTATTTCTTATACATTCCTGAACTTAGAGGTACCCCAATAAACCATATCAGCAAAAAATTATTTTACAGCTACAACATATTTTTTAAAGAAGTAGTTTTCCTTGCAAATTATAGTGATAATCCGTGCATGAGTGACTTCATGCATTGAATATATCTACGTAATGCCTATTGACTATCATATACAAACCATGTTAAGCAGATGTTTTTTTAATTACAGCTTGAATCGTAGTCTACTAAACGATTTTATTGCTTGACTGAATCTCAAGCAGTAAGAAAAATTACAAGTCTGGCTTTGAGCTCATCATTCCAATTGTTCCTTGAGAAAAGCTATTTACGTACCCTTATAACTCGTTGTTCACAAGGATAGTAGACGTACTGATAATTGAAATGCAAAGGCCCTTTACAACCGACTGTATATGTAACATCAGTGGCTTGGTTTTTCTTCCTCAAAGAACTTTTAGATTTTTGAAAGATCATGTACAACACCATTGCAAACTTTATATATATATATATATATGTATATATATATATATATGTGTATA